>NC_051185.1:17708806-17918806 GCF_013339695.2 Rhipicephalus sanguineus
GTACCCAGCAAGAGGATAAGTGTTCGACTACAGCTGTTATCATGAAGTGTTGAAACATCCTATTTTTGCTACGGATCGTAGCACGCATGCGTGAATTCGTGTCGACAATGTAGTCTCATGTTCAGCGCTCGCTGTGCTGTATAGCGTCCCTGTGTCTGTTGATCGCCGTTCGTAATTTCGTCGACCACAAAGCGCTTTTGAATGTGCTGACGTTGGGCCACTGTTCGAGTAAGTTTATTTCAAGGTGTGTCTAATGGAGTACGTTTATTCCAGGAGTCCTCCACGACTTCCTGATCGGCTTGGCGGTCCTGGCTTGCCTGTCCCTAAATCTGTAATTACAGTACTGATCTTACTTCATAAAGTTTGTGTGTTTCCTTTGCTACAATTTGGTGTAGGGGGTTTCTTAGTGAAAATACGAAATCGCCAGGTGTTTTGCATAAGAGAGCGGGGGCCGAGGCGGAGGAGGCAGGAGAGGAGGACATGTGCGCTCCCTGATTGGCTTACGCTGACGGCTACGTTACGCATGACGTCATTCTCTCAGAAGCGGCCGCTGATGGCGTCGTCTGCAACAGATGCGCGACGCCAAAGCCGTTCGAAGTGTTTTTGAAGTCTTGTTGGTTTTTTTGAAGAGACAGCGGTACGCAGACATTCGAGGGAAATTCGGCTGGTAGTGAAAAGCTGCGACAGTGTAAATGCTTAGGTTATCTGATGCAAGCAAAAAAGACAAAACGAAAAAAAAAAAACAGACAACGACGTTGACTAGCAATTGAAGTTATTTATGTCCGAGATGAAAATGTCATTTGCTATAGTTAGTGTCAATGTCTGCCTTTCTTTTGTCTTTACGCTATTTTTATGGCTGTTACACTTTTAAGAAAAGATAGTTATTCGCTATGCATAAAAAGAAAATGCCTGCAAATTTTTCATTAAACCTATAGTGCTTGCTGTTTCAGGTACGTGCTTGTCAAGTTTTCCGGACCCATTGTCCTCGACTCCCTCTGCGAGTACGTCTCGAGAGAAGCCAACGCCTCTAAGTCGAGGCCGGGCGCTGACGTCCGTGACTATGACGCGTCGGACGACGACGACGGCATGCCAGAGGACGTGTTCGACGGCATCTCGAAACTCGTGGCTCGTCTCAAGAAACCCAAGTTGCCAAAGACCACGGGTGAAGAAGGCGTTCCGCTTCTGCCCTCTTCGAAGTCGTCACCGGCTGGCACACCAGAGGAATCGAACGAAGACGACGGTGACGACCAGAGCGTCGTCTTCTACGACGAGGACACCTCCAAGTTACCGAAGACCACGGGTGAAGACGGCGTTCCACTTCTGCCCTCTTCGAAGTCGCCATCGGCTGGCACGCCAGAGGAATCGAACGAAGACGATGGTGACGACCAGAGCGTCGTCTTCTACGACGAGGACACCTCCCAGAATGCAACAGAAGATGCTCCGCAGATCTCGCCAGTACGTCCTCCTCGACATCCGAAAGGCCCTGGCGTTAGTGGATTGGGATCGGCATCCGGGGACGACGCTTTTCTCGACCCCAAGCAGACCCTTGGTGAACGAGACGGTAGTTCGCCAGAAAAGGCGTCTCCGGGGTCTGACGTCGCAGTCGCTGGAAGTCCCGAGGAAGATTGGTTCTCGTCCGGCAGACGACGCTGGATCGGCCGCTATGACGTCACCGTTGCGCGGACGTCGAAATACGAGAAACGACGTCTCCAAACGACCGCCGCGCTCTCTGACGGTCGATGTTCTGAACTAAGCGGTAGTGGATCTTCGTTGCCGGAGCAACGAGCGACGTACGACTTGTTCGTTGAGCGTTGGTCGAGTAGCGCGACTGCAGACGCCGCCAGCGACGTCTCGTTCTTGTCCGATGACACTCTAAATTGTCCTATGGGCCAAAATGTTGACGGAAGCTTCTCGAGCAACAGCGGCGGCAGCAGCAAAGGACTCCGGGAGACTCAGTTTCACCGAGGGCCCCTAAAGCGCCCACCAAGAAGTTCCGGAACGTCAGCAAAATCTCACTCTTCATCGGAGCATGACGTCAGTGGCTCAGCGCCAACTTGGAAATTTCTTTCCGGGCCTCACGAAGAGAAACGCGTGCAAAAGCCAGCCAACCACGACGTTCAAGTCGCATCCGCAAAAAATCTGAATCCAAGCTCGCGCGCAGGCGAAAAGTTGATCGAAGCACGTCGGAACGACCACAAAAAGATAAACAGCGATAAAGCTGAAGTCGTTGGCTGGTTTGATGACGTTTCTTCAGAAAGCGGCGAATGAGAGGAGGCTTCGAGCGCGCGAACACGTGACGGAGATGATACGTCACTGGCGAACCGTACGCTCCGAGGATTACGTCACAGCGAAGGCGAGCGCACTGATGACGTTTCGGAACCAGCGGAGAGCGGATTCTCGATGACGTCCTCAGTGGCGGACTCCTCTGCTGAGACAGGTGTTGACGAGGAGGTTGAATTCAGGGAGCCAGGTAGCAGAAGGGACACTAGATCGACAATAGAAGGAAATATTCCTTGGACGCAGAGGCGATACCGAAACGACACGGACGCTTGATCCATTCTACAAAAGTTAGGATTTCTTCATTATGCCGCACTGCTAAATTAAAGAACCGTTGTCGAACCTGCTGAATATAACGTGACACTACAGTGGTATAGCTTATTATTACACGAAAGTGCGCACGCGTGGTCTTTGTCTTGTTAACAGAATTAAAAAAAAAAAAAAAACGTTTGTAGCGCATAGAATAAATATGCTCGGAGTATATATATTGTGGTAAGGGGCGAACATTCTACTTTTGCCGGCAAAAAAAAGGGTTCCGAACTTTCACTAATATGCTGTTTAACTGATTAATGCGCAGAACGCTTAGTGTGCGACTTGGATCGAGCCAGATGTCGAGACGTATATTTGTTTTAAACAGTGGTTTAAACAATGATTATTATGCAGAATTACGAGATCGTCTGGCGTTGCTCATGAGTAAACTTATTTCTTCAGGTTACCCCATATTGCTTTCAGCCAATTGTAATACATATGTGGGGGCGAGCTTGTAAATGCCGAAAGACCGAGAGTGCGGTTGCTGGTGCAACAATGTATCCACACTGCACCCCTGCAAGGCAGTGAAAGAGGGAGAGAGAAAACTTTATGAAAATGCTTGCAGAGAAGTAGCAAGCGGAAATAACATTTATATGGACCTCCACACATGATAAACTAACACGCGTGGATTCCCGGAAAAGAAACATACGTGAATGGCTTCCGAGGTTACGTGGTGTTGGCTGTACCAGATCTCAGAGGCCACGCTAAGCTTCTCGCTTCCGGTGCGCCATATCACATAACTTTGAAGAAATCTCCAGAGGAACCACAACCAGTAACTCTCGGAATATAGGTTAAAGGAGGTATAACTGTCTGGGTTGCCGGAAATAAATATAAGCTTAACAGCGGAGATTGGTGATGGAGAGACAGGAACAGAGAGAGAAAAAGAAACGACATAAAAATGTTAAAATAGAATTAAAAAAAAAAAGCAGACTGACTTTTTTGGCTCTTGGGCGTGCACTGATAGGGTCTTCCATTGTGTGCAGTCAAGGTGCGACTAAAGTTGTCTGGTGGGTATGCGCCACAGGAATTGGGCAAGCCGCACTACCGAGCATAAGCGTGCGCAGGGTTCCCCTTCAGGGGGGGGGGGGGCGAAGGTTCGTCGCAGCGCCCCCCTCCCTATTATGTCAATGTATGCAGCTGCCTTTGCGCCCCTCTTCTCGCCCCCCCCTACAATGTATATGGCTGACTTTGCGCCCCCCTTCTCGCCCCTTGCCCCCCCCCCCCCCCCCCCCCCTGCGCACGCCTATGCTACCGAGTACAGCAAGCTCGAGCGAGCGTTAATCGAAAATGAAGACATGAAAAGAGAAAAACAGAGAAATAAAGGGAGTAAAGACGTAGACAGAAAAGAGAAAGAGGTAGAAAGAAACAGGCACAAAAAAGAGATAGAAAAAACAGTGTAAGACAGAAAGAGAAAGATCGATAGAAAGAGCGAGAAAAAGAAATAGATAGAGAAAGAAATCGAAAGAAACAGATAAAAAAAGACATACAATAAGCAGAAGGAAAGATAAAGAAAGAGAAGAAGAAATAGAGAGACAAATAATGACAAGCACACTCTTCGAACTTCAGGCTTGGCACCTCTAGTACGAAGCTGCCATGATTTTTTTATTTAACGAACGCTGTCAGTGCAATTCTCCATCTCACGGAAAGCGAAGTACACTTACACTTAATTAACCCATGTCTCGGCCGCCAACATGGCAGTATCATAATTATACGGCATGCATAACTTCTACAAATCTCTACGCTTCGTATTCTGACAGCTTAGTATGCACATCCTTGAGGAAGACAGTGAAAGACGCACACCGCCAGTTTACTTCATGGATATCTTACGAAATTTGCGTTCAAGAAAGCTATAGAAGTGTGTACGCCTGAAGAACTACGATGAGGGTTGTAGTGTGGGCTTCTCCGCAATAGGACTCGTGTTGCGGGAATGCCCCGCTTCCCGTTGTCTTGGTGTTTGACAAAAGAAATGCTGCTTCCCGGCAGAACTTCGCTTCTTATTTGGATGCTGGTACTGTCGGGTCTCACCCTGGTAATAGTTACCGTAATTCTTTGCAGCCGTGTTGATTATTTCTTAATGCTGAATTCCGGCGCGAAGATACCAGAGACGAAGCCGATGGTGGCGCCGTGAAACGATCGTTAGCCCAACCTCCTGAAAAAAAAAAAGAAAACAGAAAAGAAAGAAACACACCTGCGTCCTCTTGCGGCCTCTCCGTGCAACTCACTTCACTCTCTCGCGAGACGCGAAGCAGTCGATTTCTGAGGAAGCGATTGAGTGTGGTGTGCGGCTGTCTGGAGGTGGTGCGGGGTGTTGCAGTTCGCCCTCTAGTTAACGTAATCAATTAACCGACTCGACACGCACTTAACCTGGCTGCTGCGAGCTATCGCAGCCCGCACCGTTCAAGCTGGCGCGCGAGACCAAGTACGACATGAATGGCTTCCAAAACGAAGGTGACGAAGAGCGCCGAAGTATTGTAGTCGACGGCCCATCGAAACCCCCCAAACCTCCGGTCACCCGGCTGTTAATATGCACCACGGTTCTATCGGCAGTCGGGGGTTTCCTATTTGGCTACGACACGGGTGTAGTGTCGGGTGCCATGATACAGCTGAGGAGCCACTTCCAGCTCAACTACCTGTGGCAGGAGCTCGTGGTTTCGGTCACCATCGCGGGAGCCTGGGCGTTCGCTATCGTCGCTGGCATGGCGACCGACACTTTCGGACGCAAGCCCGTCATACTCGTAGCTAGCTTCGTGTTTACGGTCGGTGCCGTACTCATGGGACTAGCCTTCAACAAGGGAATGCTTCTGGGAGGACGCCTCATCGTGGGCGCGGGCATCGGTAAGTTTCCGTTTGTTGTTCACGCGCGCGCCAACAGCTGTGTCCACGCGCTGGCGAGCTGCTAGGCACGGCCCGACGCATTCTTGCGTATTAGGTGTCTGTGACTCATATATTTAAGCGCGTCGCGGGTGCCTGTTGTTGTTTTGCACGCCGTTCCGCTGACGCACCGCCTAGCCAGTCGCAGTCGCATGTCAAGCGATCGCGTGCGCCTCTATTCCCTTCTTTAATTAAATAACGCAGCCGCGCTCTAGTGCGTCAGTTGATAAGTTAACTGTTTACTGACTCTCACTTGTACCACCTTGGTTTCTATTGCTTGTGCCACCTTGGTTGGACTATTGCTCACTGCGTGCCAACTTTGCAGCTGCTTTATGCCAGCGCGTGTAGTGGAAGTTTTTACTTTCAGAACGACCTTGCTGCAGCTAGTTCTCGAGCCCACAGCTGTTCGCGGTTGATAACAGATATGCACGCGCCTGTGATTTTCCGCATCTGGGTCGCTGCAATAGGTCGAGTATCGGCGGTGTAAGATGATACGCTGCCTGCCGACACCGCTGTTTTGTTATCGCAACGTCCCTTATCGCCTGATTCCCAGTCGCGTGCGTGATCACGCACGCGCTGTAGGTGCCTTCTCGATTACAAGATTGCAAATCTATCCTGCGATAACTCCTTCTTACAATTGTCCTCGCGTCCCTGTCAAGATTTTTTAGTTATCTAGCGCACTTAGCGCGCACCTTCATTGTTAAGTATGCGAGTCGGCAGCGACAATTCTTAGGGCTCATGTTTCAACATATCCGCCCATTATTATTCGAGGGACATGGCGACATTTGTTCTTCGTCACTTTTATTGACACTTTCGATAGAAAATTTGCCTTGGCCATTATGCATGGCAATCCATGTGTTATTTCCGAATCATCAAATTTATTAAGTGAGTGTATGCTAGCTACACTTTTAGATGCATTGGCCATGGCCAAACGCTTGCAGTGCGTCAGCAACCCATGCCACCTTTACGCAAATTCATCGAAAAATATATGAAGCATTTATAGCATAAACACCTGCCAGGCAATCGCGTATATTATTATTTGCAGCAATAAACAAATATCACAGTTGCGAGCAGTAGAAAAACACCTCGCAGAGTACCTATCGCATAAACATGTATGAGGAAAAACTTTGTAATATAATGGAAACGAAACATTTTGTACATTTATTATATTGACATATGCTACTTCCTGCATTTAATGCATTTAAAACTGAAGGATGCACTTACCAAAGGCTTACAGTACTCCGACAAGTTCATGCTACCTTTACGCAAATTCTTCAAAAAATGTACAAAACAGCTGTAACAAACACCTGCCAGGCAATCGCGTATTATTATTTGCAGCAATAAAAAAATATCACAGTTGCGAGCAACAGAAAAATGCGTCGCAGAGTATGTGCATGAATTGTATAAACGAGTACGAGGAAAAACTTTGTGTGATATTGCGGAAACAGAACACTTTGTACAGTTATTATATTGGCATGTGCTACCTTCTGCGTTTAATGTGGTGAAAAGTGTACGATACACTCGCTTAATAACTTTGACACTTTCGAAATAACGCATTGATTGCCATAATCTGTTTAAACATAATTTACAATTTTTTATATACATGCTGCCTCTTTTTCTGGATTTTTCTGGATCTTTCTGATAGAGAAATGGGTCAGACAAGGAGATATGATCTCTCCTATGTTCACTGCACGTTTAGCAGTATTTGAACAACATTGGAGGACCCCAGGTGGTTAAAATTAATTTTCGGAGGCCTCCACTGCAACGTGTCTCATAATGATGTCGTGGTTTTGGCACGTAAAACCCTGCAAAAATTATCGTATTCATATTATGACGACCGGGTCAGAAAGAAATAGAAATAACGATTAACAGAGAATATTTCGGCAACCTACGATTCGCAGATGGTGTAGCGCTCTTCCACAATGACGCTGACTAATTGCAAAATGCAATTGAAAACCTCAACTGAGAAAGTGTTAAAATAGGGCTAAATATGAATATGCTGAAGGCAAATATTACGCTTAATAGCCTGGCAAAAGAAAAGTAGCTCACGATTTGCAGCGAGCCTTTAGAATCTGTGCAAGAATATGTGTGTCGAGGTCAATTATAAACAGGGGAGCCTACTAATTGGGAAAAGGAAAGTCACCGACGAATAAGGATGGGCTGGAGCCCATACGGCAGGTGTTCCCAAATCATGGCAGGCAATCTGCCGCTGTTCCTGAAGTGAAAAGTGGGCAGTCGTTGTGTATTGCCGGTGCTAAAATATGGGGCTGAAACACGGAGGATGAAACATAAGACTTAAGTTAAGGACCACGCAGCAGGCGATGGAATGGACAATGATAGCCATAACACTAGGAGATTGGAAGGTAGCAGATTGGATCGGAGAATAAACAAAAGTAGCGGGTGTAGTAGTCGACATTAAGTGAAAAAAAAATGGGACCTTCTGGCCACTTCATGCGCAGGGCAGACAATTGGCGGTCAGTTAGAGCAACGGAATGGGTACTAAGAGGTGGAAAACGCAGCGAAAGATGGCAGCGAGTTGGATGGTGTGACAGAATTAAGAAGTTTGCAGGTGTAAAATGGGATCTACTTGCACAGGATAGCATAAATTTGTACCAGTGAAAAAATGTAAGATTCCATTCACATTTATGTAATGTCTCAATTTATTACCGTAAATGTGTTGGAGTGGTGTGAAGTGGCTTTGTGGAGCTTCCTGATGTAGCGGATAAATGGTGGTTGCGATTTTAGTAACAGCTGCTTTCCGCCCCATTGTGTGTCACTCTTATCAGCCACCTTTCACCGCCAACTGATACCCCTGATAACCTGGGTGGAAGGAAGCTCTAACTGCTGACAGAGTGCGATAAAGAATGGCACATAAAAAGGCATCATTATCAAATCGTGGCCAAGCATGAAGGACAGCTTCCTTCATCTTTATGATTTGTGTGACAGCGTGCAGTCATGTAAGGAAAACGCATTGCCCTTCATGGTCACACTTCTCCGTTTCTGTCATGCCCTGTCTGCAACGAAGATTTTTATTGCTCGGCCGACAGCAGCTTCTCTTGTTTTGGAATGCGAAGCAAGGCTGACGAGCTGTTTTTGTAGCCTGACTGTTTGAAGACTACTTGTCATGCACTCTGCGAACCACCTTTTTAAAAAAAAATGTTTTGTTTTGCGAGGGCTGCAAGCCCCGATCTAAATTGTGGCAAGTGACTACGTAGATTCCGCTTTATTGCTGTGGGAAAGGAAGTAAACCAAATCTCAGCTTTTTTAGAATGACCGATCACGTGAAAGAATTGTTCACTAAATCAACAGGTCTCTGCATAACTTGTGCATACATCCAAAGTTTTTGAAAGTTTATTCTCGGGCCACCAAGATGCTGCAGCACAAGTAAACTATACTTCGTAGGAAAAAGTGCAAAAATTAGATTTGCAAGTGCAGCTGCTCATCCGCAATTTTGGGATGTTGTCCTACATAGATTACTTTTTCCTAATAATAACGAAAGAGAGCCTATTCTAGTAACTGCTTCGCTTGCCACAAACACTGTGGCATCATTTGCTTTACCGTTGCAGGATCGAATCCTGGCCATGGCGGCTTCATTTAGATGCAGGCGATATGCTAGAGGCCTGTGTACCTAGATTCAGGCGCACGTTAAAGAACCCCAGGTGGTCGAAATTTCCGAAGCCCTCCACATCGGCGTCTCTCATAATCGTATCGTAGTTTTTTGACGTAAAACCCCAACAGTTATTGTTATTATTATTTGCTTTACTGCCTGCCACCACAGCCAGGTCTTCTAGGAAGTTTCGGGCTTACTTGGGTACTCTGGACTGGATGGCTGGCTATAAAAACAGCATGCCTTGACCTGAGACAGTTTTCTTTCTCCTCTTCCCATATTTTTCTCCCATCATTACCGACCCTACAGAAACTGAGACATCCTCTCTGCTAGGGTTGCAGAAAATATTATCTTTTCCATGCATCGTCCCCATCTCTCTCCGTACAAATGTCTGCGTTTTTGATTTTAGTCAAGACTTCAATGGAATACCGTCTGGTTAGGTAAAAGCATTGTTAAAAATGAAGCAATTCGCCGTCCAAGGTTAAAAGAAAATGACGTTTAGGGGTCCCTATAGATCCCTCCTTCGCAGTGGAATGTTGGCTAAGCAGAGGGTTCTCAAGTGGCATTGACTGCACAATGAAAAGTTGCGCTGAGTAGACATGGTGTGTAGAGCGCATGACTTTGTGTTACGTTCTCAACGTTACTTGGGAACCTTTTGCTTAGCTCACATTCCATAGTGAATGAGCTGAAATTCCATTGTGACATTCCATTGTGAACGTTCGATGTGGTCACAATGGAATGTTCACATTCCATTGTGAGCGGATCACGAAACGTCGTTTCATTTCGAACTTGGTGAATGACCTGCCTCATTTTTGGCAGTTTTTCATTTCCATAATGCCGCACTTATGATTGCACAGCGCACGAGCAGCCCTGCCAATCCAAATGCTACATAAATGCACAAAGTGACAACTGGCCAGCGCTGGTCTCAAATCTAAGTCGATTCATATTTTTCCTTCATGAGGGACAGTTTTCTTCCTTTCCACTTTCCTCAACTGCAGTGGTGGTTTAATAGCCGTGGCAGTTTGCTGTTCTGTGAAAAGTCATGGGTTGGACTACTTGGCTTGCTGGTTGCATTCCGTGACGGCAAAAAATGTGAAAGGGCTCGCTTACTACTCTTTAAAATACTAGTCTCTTGACATTACCTTTCTGCTTTAAATGCATATTCTTCATGCTGAAACCCTGGATGGAATGCTGGAAAGCCTCAGAGCTAACTAAATGATTGATGATAGCAGCATTTGTATGAACACGTTTTTGTTTTGTTTCATAGAAAATGTATAGATCGTGACATTGTGACAAAACAAAAATGTGATCACATTGGAGTTGAACGTTGGTACTCTTTCCACTCAGCTTGGGTCAGCTGCTCTGCTGCTGCATTGGTGCTCACAACATGTAGCAGGCTGCTCCACAACTAAGCAAGCTGGAGAAAGCATTGCTTAAACTGTTTACAACAGCACCTGGGTTATGCATAATCATATTCATTATGATTGCTTTAATAAAGTCTGATCTTGTGTGTGTACCCGGCAGTTGGTTGTGCATTTTCGTTAACCGGTGTGCGTGAATGTCCCGCAGGCCTGGCTTCCATGACCGTGCCGGTCTACATAGCCGAGGTGTCGCCGGCCGAGCTGCGAGGATTCCTGGTCACGATCAACCAGGTTTTCATCACCGGAGGGCAGTTCATCGCCAGTGTGGCTGACGGCCTGTTCAGCAGTGACACTGAAAACGGCTGGCGGTGAGTCTTGCGCTTTTGTTCGTCACTTAAGTGAGTTGAAGGGCTTGCTGCTCCTCATATCCTACAGCATTCAGTGCCCATTCCCGATTGCAATGTAGATGGTGCAGAGAGAGAAGGAAAGATGGGAGGGGAAAGGCAGGGATATTAGCCAGTGGTCAAGTGGCAGAGCATCCACCTTCAATACGGGACTTACTGGGTTCGATTCCCAGCGCCACCAGGCACCCACCAGTTTTCCTAACGTGGAGAGAAGTGCCCTGACCTGAGGTTCAGTCGTGTGAGTCCAAGCCTTGAGAATATGGCCACTCCTTTCCATTCTCTTCTTTCGCACCCCATCCCCCACACACTGCACCGTGCTGCCTCACAAATTGCGGAAATGAATGTCTCTCCCGACCTAAAACTACTATCAGCCAGAAGGAAAAATCTGGTACGCCACACTGGTAAAAAGCACAGGAGGGGTTGGTTGAAAGATAAGAGAGTAATGGCACAGACACACAAATGCTGTTCGCCATAGCACGCACCAATTTAGCCCACAGCTGCATGTGCAGGTCCCATTTCCTTAAAGAGTCCCTGATCCACCTGAAGGTCCAAATCTCGTTGTGGTGTTGCAGTAGTGCATGAGTCTACAACGAACACGTAGCCGTGAGAAATTTGTGAAATGGTGCCGTAATAGCGGAGTTACACGTGTTTGATGATTGAAAGAGATCCCTCACTCGTTTTGCTCTTTCCTTTGCTATGTTCAGTTCGTTGGCTCTTCTTTCCTTCTGTCCGAGGGCTCCTCCTTGCTGTGCGAGGACGAAGAGCGGGAAGTGCATGATTTTGCTAGCATACGAACAGGTTCTTGTGATGTCACCAGCAGCGTCTACTACTGGAGACGTCACGGCCAGAGCCAGCGATACCAGAAAGGCCTGGAGAGGAGCACGAGATTGATTTTTTTTTATTTCTTGGCTCGACCGAGGCGCCTGGCACTGCCACGTTTGGCATTGTTGATCATTACGGTATTCTGGACTTGATGCGTGTGTTTACTTGAAAGGTTAAAAAAATATTGGAGGTGGTTTCGGGGCCTTCTAACGAAACTGCAGCCCAGTATGCCTTTGTCATCCTCATCTGCGATGACTTATGAGGTCGATCATTTCAGAACGGCTTTCCCTGATATTGGTATTTGGTCAAAAGGAGAGCGAGCGTGATTGCAAACAATCATCTCTGTGCATTTTAACGAGGACAGTTGCACAGGATGTGTTGAAGGGACCCCTCATGAACGTAATTGTTATGCAAGGTGTTGTCAGCCCATTCTGATGGAAAATACTCTTAAAGAACTTTCTAAAAGGTGCTCTTAGCCATAGCCAATGCAACGCAGTGTGAAATCTTGTGGAATTCAGTGGGAATCCATAATAATAATCATAATAATACCTGGGGTTTTATGTGCCAGAACCACGATATGATTATGAAGTACTCTGTAATGTAGTGCAATGTGTATTAAATTACATAGTAAGAGTCGCCATGACGTGGTAACCATTAGATGGTAACCATTACATTTTTAGAAATCTGGCAATAAATTTTACCATTACATAGTTACCATGTAATATTAACCATTACATGGTTACGGTTACCATGTAATGCATTATAGTGTCAGTTATATTGACGATAGCGCTCCATTCTCTCTGTGTGCACCACCTGCAGCTACATGCTGGCCCTGGCGGGCGTGCCTTCGCTGATCCAGTTACTGGGTTTCCTGGGCATGCCCGAGAGCCCCCGTTGGCTTGCTAGTAAGGGCGCTTATCAGGAAGCCATCGAGGTGCTGCGGCGCTTCCGTGGCCCCAATGCCAACATTGAGCCCGAGTTCGAAGCCCTCAAGTCCACCTGCATCGACAATGATCAAGACGAGGAACACTGTGAGCCTTTATTCTTCTATGATCTCTCTTACCTCCTGTGTCAAAGCCCTGTAGTCTGCAGTCTATGAGTGCACCCTTCCTATCTTTGACCTGTCTTCTTCAACGATCTCTTTTTATCTCCTGTGTCAAATCGTTTGTGACTGCAGTGCACTCTTGCTACCTTTGAGCATTGAAAGTGACACATGCACTGTGGCTCTGGGCATAAGTGTCCGTAGGCTTCCATTGGAAACAGAGGGGGGGGGGGGGAGGAGGAGGCAAGTTTTACTGCATCCCACACCACCACCGATTGGTCTAGTTGTAAAGAAAACAAGCTTCGGAATGGATGCAAAAATTAAAATGAAGCAGTAACATGCTTCCACAACAACCTGCCTTTGTGGCCCTGGGATCAGGGGGTTAGGGTGGGAAATGAACAGTTCTTGTAATGCAACATCCGGTGTCCTTGGCCGCCATTATTGTCAAAACCTGCACGGCCATAACATTGCACCCTCGTACCATAGGAGCCCATTCGTATAATCCAGAACTGCAGATGTGTGTATAGCTTGTGTTTCTGATGGCAGTAATGTCAAGTTTCCATGATCTACTGTGAAAGTTGATAGAGAGAGAGAGTTCCTGTTAGGTTCTTTAGGCCTGGTCCAGTTATGAGAGCAATTCAAGCCTTCCAGCAGGCTTTGCTTTGTAATATTCTGAAAAGAAAGCCTTTTTTGTTGTTTTCTGCATTGCATGTATGTTTTGAAACTATGGTGCTTTACCTTTTCATTGTTGGATAACGATGTGACCGTAAACAGTTGCAAACCATGGCTCGTTCTGACAAGTTTTAAACTGAAATCGCATAGCAGCGTATGGAGAGCTGAACTGCGTAACCTCCACTCAGTCAGTCAATCAGTCAGTCAGTCAATCAATCAATCAATCAATCAATCAATCAATCAATCAATCAATCAATCAATCAATCAATCAATCAATCAATCAATCAATCAATCAATCAATCAATCAATCAATCAATCAATCAATCAATCAATCAATCACTATGCCTTACTAGGAGTGACACTGCATAACCTTGTCCTGTTGTGCAGCTGTTGTGAGCTAAACTGTAACCCGTTGTCAATCAATCAATCAGTTACCATGCCTTCCTAGGAGTGACCAGGGCCTAAAGTCTCCCTTCACTGGAGGGGGGGCTCTCAGAGGGTGGCGACCTATATATACATACATACACACATACATACAGCCCCTCCTTAAGAAATGGAAGGGGGGGCCGGGCCGGGCCGAGCCCCCCCTGACTTTAAGCCCTGGGAGTGACGCTGCATTACCTTGTCCTGTTGTGCAGCTGGGCCCGTGCTGATTCAGGTGTTGCGAAACGGCCCGCTTCGCCTGGCGCTCATCGTGGGATGTGCTCTGATGACTTTTCAGCAGATTGCAGGCATTAATACTGTCATGTAGGTGGCACTGTCTTTTTCACACCTGCTGCGTCATTTGCCTAGTACTCGTTGGTGCATTCTAAGGCCGTAAAATAACTTGACACTTCATTTTCCTTCTGGTGTTTCTGGATACATTTTCATTTTCTTTCATGAGCTTCAACTATATCAAAAGTGGCAGGACTGTTCTCAGGACCATTGCTGTACTATAATCCTTTGTGACGTGCATTACGTTCGACTGTCTATAAATGCATGAAATGCACATGATTTGATGCCAAGGTTCTGTGGAGATCAGGTTTAAAGGCAAGTGGAAGTGTTCGAATAAATTATGGTCTACTTTACGGCAATTAATTGTAATTACAACATAAATAATTATCTAATTATTAGGCAGTCAGTTATGCTATATTTCTTTGTAAACCAAATACGACCCATTCAAATTACATGCAATAGTTATCTGCTGGCAGCGATCATTCCTAAAAAGGCAAAAAAAATTTGAAATTCCTGCCGAAACGCCCCACGTCCAATGTCTCATTAAACACCGCACTGCCTTCACCAAAGCAATTGTTTGTAGCAAAATATTTCAACCAGAAATGATGTGAAAGAACCTATGGCAGCAATGTTTAATTTACCATTAGCGCAGTGTCTGTGGTCTCTTCTTTGCCAATAGTGCACAGAAATGACAAAACTAAGTTGCATCTCCGAATGAAAACGTTATGTGTTTTGAAGGTCCCGAAGGTCCCGATCATGTCATCATGAAAGCAGTTGGCTGCGTGTCAACGCGCCACTTTTTGGCATATCGACACGTAACCAACAAGCCCCTCTTTTGTTTGTCAGGTATTATGGCGCTACAATCATACAAATGTCGGGAGTGCACGACGCGTCCAAGGCGATCTGGCTGGCTGCGGCAACGTCCTTTGTCAACTTTGCCTGCTCCTTCATCGGCATGGGCCTTGTCGAGAGGATTGGCCGTCGTCTCCTCACCCTGCTCAGCCTTGCAGGTAAGAGGCCTTGCAGGATTTCTGCCGAGGTGACTGATACCCGACTCTGAGGACATACGAGGCGTGTTAAAGGAACTCTAAATCCAGTGCTTAATGTAGGGCTAATTCTGTGCTAATTCTGCGGTAACGCAGCTTTAGAACAGATTTAGAACTTGTGTAGTTCTAAATCTCGTGCTAAATCCTGCGCTAATGTCGTTCTTGTGCAGGTCTTGATGTAGTTCTGAATCGTGCGCCTAATGTAGCTCCACTCCTGTGAAACCTGAGGAAGTGTGTAGCATGGGGCAACCGAGTGATTCCCTGGGCAATCGCGCACTTGCTGAGGTGGTGGTGCCCTCTCTTGCACGGCGCGGGTATCAGCCAGATGTTTCAGGAGGTTTTTTGCGATTTTAGGTAAATTATTGCGATTAATTGTTGGTTATTTCTGTAGCTTATATTACTTTAGACCATGTTAGTTTATTTTGCACTGGTTTTTGGGCATTGTTAGCCTCGTTTTAGGCCTGTGCTGAACACTGCATGGCTGTGCGACATGAGACAGTGGATGGACGACAAGCAGGGCCCCTAAAATGCTGCACACCTAAAAGAAGCCGAGATTTTGCTGTAATGTCTTTAGCACTTATTGTACAGTCAGAATCACTCTTGTCTGGAGTGGATGAGCGCGTGGCTGTGGACGCTGGTGCTGTCTGCAGCCGCTGCCTCGAGTTTGCTGCAAGCTCCCAATCATGCTTGAATGATAGCACTAGGACCTAGCATGTGGCATGGCTATCTTTGGTATCGTTACAACGTTTTACAGCGAAAGCTGTTATGAGATCATTTCACCGTCCGTTTTTGGCGCCGTAGTTGTCCGCCGCCGCCGCCGGTGTCCGTAACCAGTATCGCTCGAAATAAGAAAAAAAACTAAATAAGAAAAAATTCCAGGATGGAACGAGGTTCGAACCTGGGCCCTCTGCGTGGGAGCCCAGTATTCAACCTCTGAGCCATGCCGGTGCTTGACGCTGCTTTGCAAAAAGGTCCTATACAGGCTTCATTTCGGGAAGGAACCACATTAGCATATGCAATATAGCGTGGTAGAAGAGTAAAATAAGCACCAAGCGTCGCACAACGCGAATTCTCTAAGCAGGCGTCGCACAATGCGAATTGCGCAACGAGTAGGTTGTTGAATGCTTCCAACCCATTACAAAGGGTTCTGCCATAAGTCTTCGTCGTCATCAGGCACGGCATCAACAAAGTGCGCATCATGCCTCACATGTGTTTAGCAGGTACCACGGCTCTCCGTAGAATGACGAAAAATGGCACAGTGCCTGCTGCCCTACTTCTCAAAAACTACAATGATTTATAGCGAAGTGGGTTCCTCGCAAGTGCACTTGTATTGGTTGCCAAGGAAGCCCATAAGCGCGTAATCCATTTCCTCGGGGTCTCAGTAAAATTACCATGATTTAGAGCGTAGTGGGTTCCTCGCAAGTGCACTTGTATTGGTTGCCAAGGAAGCCCATAAGCGCATGATCCATTTCCTCGGGGTCTCAGTAAAATTACCATGATTTAGAGCGTAGTGGGTTCCTCGCAAGTGCACTTGTATTGGTTGCCAAGGAAGCCCATAAGCGCATGATCCATTTCCTCGGGGTCTCAGTAAAATTACAATGATTTATAGCATAGTGGGTTCCTCGCAAGTGCACTTGTATTGGTTGCCAAGGAAGCCCATAAGCGCATGATCCATTTCCTCGGGGTCTCAGTAAAGGTCTTCACCCCCCCCCCACCCCCCGTCTCTCCCACGTCAACGTGTGTTATACAGCATGGCGGGATGACGGGAGAGGGAAATAGCGACCGGGCGTCACCCAATGCAAACTGCAACTGGTGGTCCGTTTAAAGCTTCCAACCCATTACAAAGGGCTGAGCCATAATTCTTCATCGTCATCCGTCGTCACGTCAACAAAGTACACATAATGCCTTACAGACGTGTAGCTGGTGCCTCGCTTCTCCGCAGAATGACGAATAATGTCTCAGTAGGTGCTTCCCAACTTCACAAAAATTGTGATTTATGACGCAGTGGGTACCATTCTAGTGTACTTCTATTGTAGCCCCAAGAGAGCTTACAACGGGCTCTAGAAACGCCGCTCTTCCAGCTTTCGCTGTGACTGTGCTGCGATTTCAGCGCAGGCCTGGCGTTTTTTTTCTTACACACGTAATCATATTTCAACATTGGCTGCCCTTCGTATTTTCTCTTTCTTTCACTTTGCAGGTGTGATTGCAAGCCTTTCGGTGCTTGCAGTAGGCTTTCAGCTTGCCGACATGGAGTCTCCTGCTGTGGAACCCAGCGTAGTCCCGTCATCCGGGATTTGTGGCAATTTCAGGTGACCAGCGCATTGTTGTCGAACTGCGTAGAGTTTGTTGCAGATCAGTGCGAGAATTTGTTGAAGACGGCAGATTTCTGGCACAGGCTGTGCTCTTGCTTGGGTCACTTCGTGATAGCACTTTCCATGTGTGTTTCTGAGGGTTGGCTAAAAGCATTTAATGCGTACCCGCTACCTCTCGTGATTTGCCTGGAGGCTCCCGCATATTGTGCAATCCGTCCCGTTATGTGAGGCGTGGCCGTAAATCTCCCGAAGAACGGCACTGGCACCATCGTGGAAAGAAAATGATAAGCTCAGCACAAAAAAAATTTTCTGATTGTGTGCCAAACACTTAAGTCACTTTCGCCGCAGTGCAGTAGTGTCTTGCGGAAAAGCACATCAAGATTTGCAAGGGGCTACTAGCTGTCGTCGTACACAGCAGATTTTGTGCCTTAATTATGCACACGTGCATGCATTGTATAATTGCGAGTACCAGTATGATCGCTGATGTCTACAAACATCACTGGCACTAATTCATTTACAACATCGCTGCAGCCCTGAGAAACAGTAAATTAATACGTACACCAGTTCTCTTCTGGCGCATCAGCACAGAGAAGAAGCTTCGCGTTATCTCGACCTGTTTATCTCCTGGTGTGCAATCTTCTGCACGTTCTGTCACAAAATGGAACCTGACATCACAAGAGAATACGAGAGGTAGCAAACAGCCAATAGGCGAGCTCAGGGAATTCCGAAATGTTTTCAATGCGTTAAGAAATATGTAATTATTATAACTGAATATAAATTTCGGGAGGCATTGTTTTTCAAAGCTTGAAATGGAAGAGCGCAATGGCTTTAGCACCTTATTTGTGTTAATGTCGTAATTGGGCTCTAGGTGGTGTCACAAGTTCACTCACAAGACGTTCGGGGGGGGGGGGGGGGCTCGTTGCCATTTTTGCTAACTATCGCCACAGCATTGGATTAAGCCAGGCACAAAGCAGGATAATTCGATTCCCTGGCACGAGCGCTTGCATTTCACTCCAACCCAAGTCGTCCGGAGACCGTTCTATATCTGTTTTATCGAACTGAACATGGCCGACAAAATGATTGACAGCACGGCCTTTTCTGGTTGCTGTTCTCACGTCTGACCGTCAAACGAGCCTCAACCAATCTTGTGGAGCGTGACAGAACGTTCTATCACAGAATGTGTACAAGATTGCACCCCTGAAGGTTGAAGCTGCAATCGTACAATATGCATGCACTTGTGGCATTACACATTATACGCCAGCAAGTGCAACATTACCGGCTGACATCGCTTTACGTTCCTTTGTATTCAGCACCTGCGCGTCCTGTACGGGAGTCTCCGGCTGCGGTTACTGTTACATTCCGGAGGCTCCGACCGGCAACTCCACCTGCTTGCCAGCGAACCCCAACAACCTGGATGTCTCGCTGATCGGCAGTTGCCAACAGCCAACAGCAACCCCCTTCGTGTGGGCCTACAACTGGTGCCCGAGCCGCTATTCCTGGATGACCATTTTGGGCCTGCTCCTCTACCTGTTCTTCTTTGCTCCCGGTAATCGCCGCGAAACTGAGCCATTGGTGGCATGGGACCAGTGTTGTTCTTTTACTGCGAACCGCGGTTACAAACTAGAAAATCGTCCAAGCGTACAGTCGCATTCATTATGACTTGCAACACGGGAGCGTGTGGCTGCACAGCATCAAAGATTGTCCACGGCTTCCACTAGCCCTAATTTCCACAACTAAGCGCTGTTCTCTCGCTTGGGAGTGGTCCCAAGTAAGAAAATATCATTTAGTTGTGGAAATTAAGGGAAGTTAAAGCCGTGGGCGATCTTGGAGCTCATATGGTCATGCGCTTCCGCGTTCCTAGTCATATTGTACGCGACTGTACCCGTGTGTTAGCATGGGCGTTGAACGATTCTTGTATGACTAAAAGAAATCACTCGGTGGCATGTGAAAATGGAACAGTGATTATCAGTGGCACGATCATGGGGTGACACTCCTTGCTATCTTCCAGACCACCCTGCCTAGCGCCAGCACGAGTTGTCCGAAAGCCTCGATAAAAATAAAAATGTATGTGAAAGGGATGGAATGGGTTAAGCTAACGGTTGTGTACGATAGAATGGACGCTAGGTTATGTCATAAGTTAAAGTTGGAGTCATATAATTAGTAGGAACTAGTGTAAACAGCAATTATATATCGGAAACCCATCTTATGGGGCTCGGTTCGGCACCTGATGGATAAAATTTGAACCACGCACTTCTTTCTACGTAGCTTCGGCAACGCGCGTAACAAAAATGCCAAAAATGTGCATTAAATGGGATGCAACCAGTGTAAGTGCCACTCCCAGACCCCTAAGTCTTGCATTAGGGTCGCTTTAGGTTAATTTTTAAGGCGAAAGCCTTTAATGTCTCATACTCGTGGTGTCCGACCGCCGCCGTCCGTCCGTACCCTGTCACGGTGCCAGCTGTGGCCTTTCCCTTTCACACTCTCAGCAATCACGTGGTGGCACAGCAGCGCATAGCAACAGTTGCGCGTTGTGCAGCTGTTGCGCAATGCGGCGGCAGCGTCCGTTGGCAGCGTCCATTGGCAGAGTGGAATGGCCAGGAGCTTTAGCCAAACACACTTTGGAATTTACTAAGTGTCCTTCAATTTTTTTGTCTTCAGATCAAGCACCCTGATCGCTAGGATATTGTTACAGGGTCTAGGAAGTATATATACACTGTATCTGCACACACTAAATAGATATATTCAAGACTGCTGACCAAAACACTGGTGGACCAAAGCTATGAAATTGGCCAAATGCACCTGTCAGTTAGCGGGACTTTCAAACGATTCTTGTATAGCATAAAAAAATGGAAACAAAGAGTTGCTTACATGTCTTCGGATCAAGCACTTTGACCACAGTCTCATGGTTTCATTGCGCTAGTCAGAACAACTGGGAAATTGGCCGAGTTTTTTTTGTTTTGTTTTCAGCTGAGAAGAACTTGTGGGCTTCGCAGAACTATGTGCAGTGAGAAAGAAGGGGCTGTGAAATGCTGGGGCTTTGGCGTGCGGCCACAATACAAGAATACTCATTTAAGACTGTGATGCCCCGTTGACGGACCCATGTTGGGGTATTGGCTAAAAAAAGTGTGTTTTCTCTTATAGTTATAAACTCATGATCACAATATTAATGGCAGTGCAGTTCCCAAAAGATAAGTTAACTTTCTAAAGGGATTCACCATTTCACTTTATTGTCCCTTTAAACCTGGAGTTTCATATTAATGCACCAGAGAAGAATCTGGCGCTAGTGCCTATGCGAGCTGCATGACATGACGCTTGAGGCTGCATGGGAATTATGGGTGGCACATGGACTTGCCTAAGCTTCGTTCTTTCGGCTCCGTGTGGCCTGCAGCCGCTTTGTTGCAAGACGGCGTTCGGCAAAAGTTCAACAGTTCCACTTTACCACCTTGACTCTTTTAGGCTGACAAATTCAAACCAGCTCATGAGGTTCACGAGCCATTCCTTTATCTAAAAGAATTGACGAAACGCAACAATAAACAAAGCCACAAGTGTGTTCGAAGTCGCAAGCACGAAGACTACGCAAATTCATGTACTAACCATCATTCCCATGGTGGCAGAACGACCTCAGCACCGCAGTTCCCACTAGTAAATATTGTAGGAAACTGTGCCTTTAAAACTGGTGACAGGTTTAATGGAAATGTTTGTTGGCAAGAGACATGGCTGTACTCGAACCGGCTGCTCGTTTATTTAATGTGCACTCGCTGCAGGTCTGGGAGCCATGCCGTGGACCATCAACTCCGAGATATACCCGCTGTGGGCGCGGTCGACCTGTTTCTCGCTGGCTACTTCCTTCAACTGGGCCTTCAACCTCCTGGTCTCCATGACGTTTCTCACCCTGACTGAAGCGATCACAAAATACGGTTGGTGACGCGTTGCCACGACGACCAGTTTCATTGGCGAACTAAAGAATCGAGAGTTGCGATAAAGTGTGTTCAGCTGCGCTCTAACCTGGTTACAACACAAGAAAAAAATGTAGGCTCTGCCAACAGAACGGCGGTGTGCCTGCCATTCGTCTGTGAAAGACAGTCGTACTAGCCGGCTTTCGCTCAAGCAGCAAGTACTTTTTATCTGCTAATGTAAATGCTACCATAAAATCCCGAGCAAGCGCCCCCCCCCCCCCTCCTTCTTTCAGAGAGATTCGATATATGCGCCAATGACAGAGCAAGCGCCCCCCATCCTCCCCTCCCACCATTTTCACTGTTTCATTCACTATTTTGGGAACAGTGAATGCATGCGTACTCAATAAAGCGTTTCATTAGAAGCACACGTGTGCATTTTTTTTATTCTGAGGGGCTCTTCCGCCACCATCTTGAATTTTGATCCTCACCCAAGCAAGGGCCCCCCCCTTCAAATCTTGTCGAATTATCTTTCACCGTAAGGGGGGGGGGGGAGGGGGGGGGGGGGCTTGCTCCGGATTTTACGGTACTCGTATTAATAGTTAAAGATTCTTCATCACTATCTAAAACATTACATTTTGAATTGAAGTAGACATTTTTCGTCCACTTCAATTAATTTCAATTTGCATCACAATTAGCACACTGCAGTTAGAGACAACGATTAACGTCCTCCATGCTTTCCCCGACCTAATTGTCTGTTCGATTCATTTGGTTGTGTGTGTACTAACCTAGTAGTATCACTGCCTCATAACCAATTGTTTTCAATACATCAACCTGAGGGGGTCAGCTACCGATATCACAAAAATGTTTGCACGTTGTGAAAGTGCCCAGTGTAGTGTCCCTGGCTGTTTGCATTGCTGTGCAGTTCAAATTTTATTCTGGAGGCAACAGGCTTGTAATTAATCCAGTCGCTGCATACCACGAGCATTTATCCGCAGGTTATATTGCTCGAGTTATTTTGCTTTTTACAGCGATGCTGTATCTCGCTAGCTTCTGGTGGATCGCGTCCCTGCATAGAACAACAATTTTTCGGTAAACCAATTGATTCGACTAGGTAACCCAGCATTTTTGCGTCGAAGAAATGGATGTGATGTAAAATTAAACATACATAAATGTGTATGATTTCGCCACCATGACAGAATGTACATGAGCAATTTTGCCTCGAAGACAAGACCACTTGCGTAGGAAATGAACTTCGTCATTTTCGTACTTTCTAAACAATGGGGTTTCTTGTGTAGTGCTACTGGATTTCGTATTCAGACTGCCGATGATGAGATAATACGTGTCACGTGCAAGAGAAATGCCGGAATGTTTGAGTGTATGTCTTTTTATTCACTCGATATAGTCAATAACGATAATATATCAATTCACTATAGCAATATTCACTATACCAGACCCACCATAGTCCCAGCTTCGCTGGCTTCCGTCATCGCAGTAGTGGAAGGGCTCTGAATTTTTTCTTTTCTTTTATTTCTTTCTTATCTCGTCAGGCACTTTCTGGCTGTACGCCGGCCTCTCGTTGCTCGGCTGGCTCTTCTTCTTCCTCTTTCTTCCGGAGACGAAGGGCAAGTCCTTGGAAGAAGTCAGCGACCTTTTCGCGCACCCCTGGTGGAGCGACTCGACGACGCGCGACAACAAGAAGACTGTGCAATATGTCCACATTCGCGGCATCAACCAGGCATACACCACTGATGACGGAGACTCCGGAGAGGAGGACCGCTAGGAGACTAGCGCCAACTGCTAAGCGACGCTGCTAACGCAGTGTAGCTCGGCAGTGCCTTGGCGCCAGTATCATTCGCGTAAGATGAGAGTGCGTTGCCGGTTCGACCTATCTGGTCAACACACCACGGTCTGTAGACTGCTGTCTGTAGCACATTGTCGATAGGCTGTAGGTTCCTGTAGGTTCACCTCGCAGACCATGGTCTAAGACTGCAGTTTGTAGACCATGGTCTGTAAACCATATGTTGCAGCCTATGGTCTGTAGATCACAGTCTACAGACAGTAGCCTTGAACTGTTGTCATCACAGCGCAAATTGTGGTCTATAGACCGTGGTGAGTAGAGTGTGGCACATGGTCTCTAGATGGTGGTCTGCAAATCATGTACCATATAGACCAGGGGTCTCAAACACGCGGTCCGCATGCGGCCCGCGAACCACTTGGTTGCGGCCTGCACTGGCCCGCAGATGACTGTCTTTGTCCCTTATATATAAATTTTTCTAATAAGTATGTTCATGAGCTACACAGCAGATGTGACTGGTCTCAAACAACCTTTTTTTTCCTGAGGCACGCTATACAATCACCATGTGTTATAACATAACCGTGGAACAAAAACTTTATACTTCAAAGCATCGAGTTATTAATAATTCTGTTAATCAGCATGGATATACTTCTGGAAACCTGATGTCAAATCCCCTTGATAAATCAGACACATATATACATATATATATATATATATATATATATATATATATATATATATATATATATATATATATATATATGAGAATGGCCGCCTTTTAAATGGTAGTGTTCGGTAACCTTGCGGGAGAAAATTTGTTGACTGCGGCCCGCCAGCCAAGGTGAGTTTGAGACCCCTGATATATGCCGTAGTCATTAAATGGTGGTCTGCAAACCATGTACCATGCAGACCATAGTCTGTAGAGTCTAGTATGCCACTTAAAGCCTGTAGACCACAGTCTATGGGCTATAACTGTTGTCACAGACTGTGATCTGTAGACCGCCGTGTGTAGACTGTGGTACATTGTCTGTAGACTTGTAGACCACTATCCACACCATAGTCCATAGACTACAATGTTCAGACTATGGTCTGTGGATGGGAATCTATGGTCTGTGGATTGGATAGGTATAGGTTTATATGGCTGGCCATGCTGTTAAGTATGACCACACATTCCATTCCAGAGCTTGCTAGTCTATGGGCTGGCATGCCTCAGGCTCCACTTTGCACATTAGTTTGCAGGACATTTTTTATCAGCGCATTGTGACTCGACCGAAGAAGCCACTGTATCAAGGACTGCGGACTAGAAAACAACTTGCAAGTTTTGTCATGTAAACGGAGTTGTTCTCAAGGGTATCAAATGCTGCGTGAACAATCATGCCCTCTTTTGCGTAATGTACATGTAGGAGGTCATGCCAGTCCATAGGCTAGCTGTCGTTCCTGTGGGAGCTTGGGCCAGTGTCCTGTGGTACCGTGCGTCACACAAATTTCCATATCTCGCAACTTCTTTCTTGTGACGGCATTTCGAAAATTGTTGCCGTCACACTTGGCCTGATTGCAGGGAAATGTTGACAAGCAGCAGGCTTGTTGGCTGAAAACATGCCCTAAATGTTTTGTTCGTGGTAACTTTACGCCTACACCACGGCACATTCATGTCTGGTGCCTTGCACCATAACGAGCACCAGTATTGGAAGTAACTGTTCTAACTCTTAGACGGATATTAAACAAAGATCGCATATATGAATCGGGTCATTCTTGTTGTGATGACATTCATTCCACAGGGCATTGGCCTGACATTTCCTGTGTTCATTCGAGTGGCGGTTGAAAATACCGAAATCTCAATCGTGGTGTGGGACCTAGTTGGTGCACGAGTTGAAATATCGTTGATGTTAATGCTTTCAATTTGTACCTCTTCTGCGTGTGCACTGCACGCCTGGAAGTGGGAGAACCGGTTTGCTCGGCCATTTTTTATTTACTATTTCGCGCTTTCAGCCCAGTTCCGGGCTGTTGTTTGTATCGTCTCGTTAGGTTTGTGGTTCCTCGGAAACCGGCTGATGTTGAAACCAGCTTTTTTGCTGGCGGGAAGCCGGTAGTAAAAAAACTGGTTCCCTTTTGCTGTCGGCCAAGAATCTTGTTTCTGCGAAGTTGTTATTCCAGGCACGGACGTTTCTTTGTTTGTTTTGTTCCGCGCGGAGGTGTGTAAAGTAGACTACAAGTGTGATACTAGTCACTCGTGATCTGGGTGTGCGTTGTAGACGATTTGTAGCGATGGGGTCTGTGAGCGTTGCTGTTACGGGCTGTTGATTCAAATGCAGTCACTGTTTGGCAGTGTTAGCTTTGCAATACATTACAACGCAAAGTGCACTGCGGTGATTTTGAATTGGCCACAGTGCCTCGCGTTTGGATGCACAACCTGGAGCTATATGTACAAGCAGCCCCTGATTTCAACGCTCCAGTATCGTTTGAAAATTGTTAACGAGGCCTGCGCTCCCATGAGTGTTATGCCCTTTGCGGTAATCCGCAGCAATGATTGCCGTCATTCTTGCGAACACTGCATACCCTGTCAGAGACATTATGGTTTTTTGGCTGGTAACAACTTTATTGTGAAAGGTGTTGTGGACATGCAAAACATTTTTGCCCAGCACGGGGTGTTGGTGAAGTGGACATTTCGAGATATTGAGAACGATGACTGTTGTTGTTGTGGAGACAGAATTTATGTCATGCAGGGTTTCACATTGCGAAAAGATTGTGATCGACGTACGATCATTAAGAAGAATGAGTGCACTGTGCTCTCTCGCTTATCATCTGAAAAACATGGCGATAACTTCGTTGTATGTTAACCAAGATCGCTTACGCCTGTTTGGGTATCGTAACGCATTAAGCAACCCGCTAGATCACTTCTTGTGATAATGGATCAACAGGCTTCTTTATTCTATCGCCTACAAGAGTGCATCATTTCAGTTCTGTCAATCTTATTTTTGCAGGCCAGATACATTGTGTATGTATATAGTTTCTTCAGTGAAGTGTGGGTTTGCTTTGCAAAACCACTTATTAGACACACGGGTTTGTTTAACCTTGAATGATCGTGAGTCACGAGTACCGAAAACTTTCGCTGGAACTTGCATTTTGTCGGATGTGAATAGCAAGATGCTGCACGACTTGTTTGGTGGGCCCTCATACCGACACAAAACCATCCAGACTATTCCACCGCTACAGTCTCGATGTCTGGCGTACTCTTCTTAAAGACTCACTTTATTGATTTGCGTCCAAAACACTAGATCGCAAACGCTTTCCAGAACAAGGTTCTTTTGTGATACAAGTTAGTCTTATACAAACATCAGATCGTTATATATTTTACAATTCGAAATGCGTGTGTGCCAGTTCTTACACACCAACGAAAGCCTAGAGCTTGTGCGCGTCTGTGTCGATGATAACGAGCTTCACGTTTCTAAGTGAGCTCACAACTTGTTACGAGAAGAGGGGATTTTTGTTTTGCAAGCGTGCAGAAACTTTTATTGATCAAATGTTGCATTGTTATCTTCTTTTGTCACTCGTTGGTCTTGCCGGCTAAGACCAATCCGACACTAGTCATGTTGAGAATCGCTCAAACTAGTAGCGAATCAGACTTCCATTTCATTATGCATAAAAGTTGAGTCGATGCACGTACCAAGCAAAGTTAGCGAAAAGAAAAATTCGATAGCTTTCCTTCACGTCCACGATCATGTTGCACTTGCAGGGACGTGAGCACGTTCGGAAGTTGCCGCCAAATGGCAAATAAATTTCACTGCTGTATGGATGCTGCCATTAGCTTTAGCTTTTAGTAAAGTGACCATCGAGTATGGTCGAATGTTCTCATTTAATCGAGTGACGACAGCATCCCTCACTCTCCTCATTCTGTCACTCACGTCATACATAACGAAATCAGCCTCCCAAAAAGTGCCATTGCATAGACCCTGAGAACAGTAGCAAAAAACGAGTGATAATACCTTCAGTGTGGTTACATTACCCGCTCGAGATTTTTCTCATACTTGAGCTTGTAGGCGAAGCGGAGACTGCGGCATGATGACATCAATGAAAACCGTGCTCACATGCCGAGACTCGTAGTAAAGCTGAACATCTTGAAGTGGCAGCACGACGATGAAGGTACAAGGTAGGAAAGATGACGTTCAAACAGTACTGACTCATCCAAAAGTCCATTACTCTACAGCAAAACCGCCTTACGATCAGCACGGCTTGAACAACGTAGAACTGTCACCCGAGCAGCGTTCGTGTTGTATTGATGAGCTGTCACCTCCTTATCTCAGCTTGGATATTCCCCTCTTGCTCCTAGCTATCACTGCGCTCGTTCACATCAGATGAGAGGTCAGGGTAACGAATAGTGTTGACTGATGCTGTGGTAGTAGATAGACCACGTTTGGCACAGATGGCGTCCAAGCTTTGAGCTGTTTGCACAGGCCTATGTACTGACAATTGACACTGCGTTATGATGCGGATAAGACATAATGCTGTCAGTCTATGTGCGCTGTGTGCCCATGTTCATGTGAACTTGATTATCATCGTAGATCAGCTGTGCCCCTCGCTTTTGTACGAGGCTACTACTGCATTTGGCAAGTTTTCAAGGATTTAGTAGCTTGATAGCAGTTTCGACCTGAGAATGTGGACTTGATAATTGGTGCAGCTTCGTTAGACTTCATAAAAATTTGTCAAAGCTCTGAGAAAATTTGTCTTTGATACTTGCGCGCATTTTCACATTGAGGCAGGCTTGCGAGGCACCAAACGGTTTACCGTTGCAGTAATCCTACGGCAGTGTTTGAACGCGAATGCATCAGTAAGAATGCTCCCGGACATGTGTCCGGGAGCATTCTTACTGATGCATTCACGTTCTTACATTACAGTTAGGTTTAACTTGCCTTTACCACGTACAAGAGGTTGGGTGTCGTTATGTTCACGTTAACAAGGGCACACTTTAATAACAAGCCACTTTAATAACAATAACACTCTAATAACATCCGTGCAATTGTATAGCAATCAACCAGGCATGTTTCTGTTGCACAACGTGTAGCAAGAGCTCCGTAGCCCAATAACAACCTCCGTGTTAGTGACATTGTAGGTACTCCTATGCCCAGACGTTTTTCTTGCGTCTTCTATTTCTCGAGGCTTTATAACGGGCGCATCGTTCGGAATCGACTGTAAGTAAAAAAATGTATTGCAGACCGTTGCCTCGGCTGAAGACATTGTACGGCTGAGGATGCTAGTTCTTGGTGCGCGATCTCAGGTGTTGGCTAACCTGCTTGTCTGTTGCAAACTGCACAAGAGTTCAGCTGTCCGTACTGGCAATTGTCGAAGGCAACAGATTTCTCCCAAAGTCGCGTCGCTCGTACAACTCAAGTACGAAAGTGAAACGGGCAAAGCACACATTGTGTGTAACTTGTATTGATTAAGAAATAAGGCGTGCACTTTGTGGACGCTTTGGTTGAGACAAAGTAGCGAGTGCTCTTCAGAGCTTTCTGATAGGCTGTTTTTGTAGCCCAACTACATTACATCAGTATTCCTTCTTTATTGTTTAATTGACCCCTTATTTTGTACATCCGAGAGCCTTTCTTCTTAACTTTTAAGTGCATTTTTGTGATATATTTCGAAGAGGTCCAACATTTTATATTGTTTTGTTGTTGTCTACTGTATTTCCTGCTTTTTTTTGTTGCGCGCTATGTTGGCTAGTGTAATATCAATGTTTTTATTTTGCCTTGCTTCGGAGTTTCTTTTTTTTGCAGTTGTAAATAGATAGATGCTCTTTCTGCGACACTTGGCCATTGTGTAGCTGCATTGGTGTTTGTTTCTATTGCTTTTCTATAGATTGTCTAGTGTGGTCGAGGTGTCCTTACGACCTTCAAATGCACGTCCCTGTTACGAGCTATACCTCCCAGCAGCAATAATGTTAACCACGTGTCTGTGGCAGCTTTAACCGGGCGGTTTACAAACACCTCTCTCCCATCCCAACTTTTCCAAGCAGGCTACTCTTTTGAAATAGTTTTCCCTTTGTTGCCCGTACCTGCAGTAGTTTTCACTGTGGAAACTAAAAACAAAAACAAACAAAATAACAAAAACAAGTATGCATTATATTTACAAAGCCCGCGGTTACAGGCGCGCAAGACAGATCACACTTCCTAACAGAGTCCCCACAGCTGTACTAATCGCTGCCTCTAGTTAGTCGAGACGACCCTGGCAAACCATGTGATGACATGGTTATTGCTGGCATGGCTAACATGTCACGACATTGCGTTGACATGGCCCGCCATGTCAGTGCAATCCCCAACATTACTTTGCTCTTGCTTGTCCAAAGACTACATGGAAGCACCTACGTGATCTGTAATTTATTTTTAGAGCGCTAGTATAATAGGTAAGGTTTTGCCCTCGGCGCGGCTCAGAGTGAGCCGCGCCACAGCCATTACGCTTGAGATGAAATTTTGTTATCCGGCTTTCTCGATGCTCGGTTCATTTAGCTGCTTGCCGAGACTGCTGCGAGCCCGACGACAGGAAAAAAAAAAGCGTGACCAATATTGGCCCACGTAGAGCCACGTGTGCCGATGTCTGCCGGCGCAGGACCAATATCGGGCCAACATCGGCCCGCCTTTTTGCCGTCGTTTCGGGTCGACGAGGCGAGAGTTGACCACTCAGACCGAGCACCGGGAGAGATTACCGGGACTTGTCTTTCGATAAGATTTCCGTAGCACCGTGCAACTAGAATGGCTTTCAGTCAAAGCACTCCCCGCGGAAGAGGAACTCGAGCATGTTAGTTGCATATTTTATATCAAAGTTTGAGATAAGAAAAGTGCTACCACCGAAAGATAAGTACACAAAGTACGGCCATCTACTTTTTTTATCTTTGTTTCCCATCTCACAAGAATCGCGTTGAGGTTGGCACTGTTGTGTCATTTGTAATACTGACTACCGCCTTTTTTTTATTTTTCTCTTTGGAGGGAGCGCACAAACGTGACCAACATTCAGCCATCGCGGTGTTTTCATTTTGAGCGTGCCGACGCAACCAGGCTGTTTGCACTCAGCCATGGGCCTGAGTGCGTCTCTCGTTAAGGTGCTCGCCACGTTGAAAGAGTGCGTTACCCTTTATTGTGAGCTTTTCTGGTGCTTTCAGCATTTTTGACGAAGAATGCTCTCCCGGCATAAGAAAGTAGTGTGCATTATTTGACATAGCAATCGTTCTTTTCCTTACGTTTCTTCTTCCGACTGCACACTAGGCTATATACTCATAGATGCCTTCCGCCCCCACGGTGGTGTTGTTGAAAGTGACGTACTGTTGCCCCTTCATAGTACTACAACACTACAATTGCACCGTGCAGTGAGAATCTATAGCACTTTGTATAACAATAACACATTGTCTAGAGGTCTTGTTGTGATGTGATTGCAGAGTCTATTTGCCCGTTGTTTCGAAGGCTCGTGTTTGTATGCCTTCCCCATTACCACGCGCAGTTCAGGGTGTTGCACACAGCGTTGCACGTTCCGAGGCTGTCGGAGTGTGCGAAAGAAAAAGAGGCGAATTTGGGGAGGTACTTTCGTGCCTGCATGTTGTGTGCAGGGCTTGTTGCATGCACGGAAATCAAAGTTATGTGACACACTCGTGATAAACGATATGCACCGAACATTCCCTGTGCTTTTTGGTAGAAGCGCTGAAAAACGAACGTTAGTGGAATGAAGGAAGGTTTGTGAAGGGCATGATGCAACCATTGAAAGAGTCGTCTAGTTCTTAAACATGTAGAAAACGTGTGCAAGAATGTGAAGAAAGGATTTAGAGATAAAGAAAAGCCAAAGAAGAATTAAAATGCGGATTTGCCAAACGTGAGGACTCTAAAGAGGATTATTGTAGCCACAAGCTTTTCCTTTTCGCGATCATCTCTATTCATGTCCTTTTCCTCATACACCTGCGAACCACATCCCTGGTTTGGTCGAAACCATTCCGAAATGTTTAACAATTTAGATAGCATCTCTTTACTAAACAATAACTTGTTACAGCACATCCACCTCTCCTTCATTCTGCTAACCTCCCATATTAGTGCAGTGCAGTTGAAACGGTTAAAGTCTGTACCAAAACCTAACCAGTCTAGCTTATCGCATTGTTGGCAGCTCGGATTGTTGCAGTCTTTGTTACACTACTGGAAAGCAGGTCAGTTTTGCTGTTTGTGTCGACACTGCACGAACACGTTGGCGAACAAAGGCTCGAGGGAAGCTGAAGGCAAACGTTTATTACGAGTTGGGACGGTAAAGCCGCTTTTGAAAAAAAATGTCGCCCGTTGCACCCACGTCTCCTCCGTAGGCACAGGCCCGTATACCGGATGCATTGTTCAATGCAGCAGCAATAGTTTCCCATGCACTTGTTTTTGTCTTGTCGGTTAACGGACAGCTTTGTACACTCTTTTTGTGTATACCTGTACATTGCGTGGCATTAAAAGCACCCCGCAAATGTGCGTCTCTGGCCTCGCTGTCGTTTTCTTCACAGATGCGCTCCATGGCACGACCAACTTCTTTTTTAAAAATGTCTTTCATATTTTAGCGACATAAGTGAACATGTAAGATATGCTGCCACGTTCACACTGTCTTAACTACATTATTAGATCTGCATGGATCTAAGTTACTTCTTGTTTGAGAGCTTGATGCAATGGTATTGGAATCGAAAGTTTGTGTAAACTGTGGCTCGATTCACAAACCTGTCAAATATATCACTGTACTGGCATTCGTCATGAGGCAGCGCTTTCTCACCAGTTTCTTCTAACGAGTCGTCGAAGGCTTTAGGCAATACTTCTAACATCGCCGGTGTCAATTTGTAAGAAAAAGCAGTGAAACAAATGCTATATCATATGACAACTATGGTTTCTCTGCCAGCTATGGGAATCAAGCCTAGTGGTCGTAAGCTAGATTTTCTGAACAAAGCAAAGCATTACTGCAACTTTTGCCTCTGCTTGAAAACCTGATCAGATTTGTTTGTGGAACTGGAGACTAACGCGGACTGTCAGCGCTTATCGAAATGAAGCTGTACAATATATACATGTGTGGCTAGCTGCTACTCGCTTATGTGTGCAGGACCACCCTCATAATTTCTCACTGTCAGCCGTTATGTGTACAGATCCATGATCGCCAGCCTGTAACTGATCCGACACAATCTTTTCGTCGCACCAAGTGGCCACATTGGCGACCTCCGGTTGAATCTGACAAGTTTTGTCAGCCTTGGGAGCGCCACAGCTGCAGCGATGCATACGCGGCGAGCAAGTGGAGCCTTCGGCCTTTAAGCCTGTAGCACGCGTCTCTTGAGCAATATCTCCACTACTAGTGGTCATAAGGTAGGTGTTAGGGCTGGTCATGGTACCCTCTTCTTTGCTGACTACAACCCGTCTTTGACTTCCACTTCTTGGGACTGGGCAGCTGGAGCTGCCTTGCTTGTCCGATTCTTGACTGAAAGCTTGCCGTGTGAGCTGCACCTTGTCGGCTCCCCTAGGTGAACACGGCCTGGTGTCGGGCACTGTCTCTGCATCCGACGTGGAATGCCCAGAATGTTCAGGTGCACCTTCGCACCGATGCATGCTGGGACTTGAGTCAGCATGTCCTGCTGTTTCCACTAAAGGTATCTTCCTAACGCCACTTTTTTCGGAAGAAATCGTGTCTTGGTCACGCCTGTGACGTAGTCGTCCCTGTGCTCCGGGTACTGTCCTGGCGTCTTTCATCACGCCCTGGCTTGTGGGAGAGTCGCCAGGTGAGAGGACTTGCAGCTCGTCGTCGAGTGTCTTGTACCGCAAGGACGATCTGCGGGACTTGCGTCCAGCGAAGTGGTCGTCGACGTCTTCGAAGGCGGACATGATCGAAAAGCGGTCGGGCGGCTCGTACAGTACCTGAGCCTTGATTTCCTCCATGTACAGCTGGTGGTGAGCATGCTGGAGCTGGAGGACCCAGGCACTCTTGTAGAAGCTGTCCATGTCTCGCAGTTCCATCACACCTGTGCCATGGAGGTATTGAATTCTTAGCTGTGCCAGAACCAAGGTGTGACGCAAGCAGCAGCCGCAGAATGCTATGGTAGCTGAGCCGAATGTGGCAGATAGCAAGACTATTGCTGGTGTAATGTGCAGTTCCATGTTGTGAATACTAATCGTGCATTGCATTACGATGAGCTAGTTCCAGTTGAGATAGAACAGCATGATCGCTACTGCTCTAATGTGGGGTGCCATGTCATGAATGATAGTGCATTGCATTACAATGAGATAGAACACCATACTTACTTGGATGCACTGCTGTCATCTCTGTCGACTTTCCCGCCATCTGAAATGCAAAGCTTCGCTGTCACATGTCCATGGGCTGTTCAGTTAACTATTAATGGAGCCATAGCGCTGGAAAGACAGAACGTGAAAGACGACAGGACATGCACTATCAACTGAATTTTATTTTAGACAACCAGGTATTTATACTGACACCACGAATATACAGAAACATGCGCCAATGACAACGTGATTACGCGGCAAAGATTACATGATTACATAGCAAAGAAACAATTAGCCCAAAAGTCTGTACTCTTTAATGTTCAGTCAACACGCCTTTGTCAAAGCAAAGATATTGTACAAAGAGACATTACCTGTTGACTGTTCTCATGGAGGCAGTTGTCACGAGACTCGTCTTGGGTGCGACCTTTCTCTTCAAGAATTGGCTGCGGATGGGGCGTTGATGTGGGACTAGGGGCAGGAACGGTTCTCCTTTGTGGGTTGGTGGCTGGAGTGTGGGCAGCTGAGACAGGTTCTTTTTGATGAAGGCTAGACATCGGAGTTCTTGTGTCGTGCCCAGTGGCATGCTGGACATGAGTGCATTCAGCTCTGCTTTTTGCTAAGTCCGGTTGATCTCGAGTTGCAACTGGCGTAGTCCGGATTTTGGGGGTTGCTTGGACATCTCTTTGGCATTGGAGACTGTGATGGGACCCTCTCGAGTCCTGTGCTGTCTTCTGCGGGACTCCGGGCTGTTCACCCACCCGTTTCGCTACGTCCTGTTGGAAGTTGCGGCCTAACGAGCTGCCATAAGACGTGCTGGGAACATCCCTAGATGTTTGATGGCCAGACTGCAAACTTCTGGCGTCCGGTGCGTCGGATTGCTGGAGGTTGATCATTTCTCTCCTCTTGATCATTGTGCCCTGGTCAACTGCCAGAGACGATGAGGCACTGTTCGAGTAGCTTGCAACTTTTCTCTTCTGCTGCAATGCTTGTTGGGGAGTCCTTGCGTCTTGTTGTGGCCTGTCATGCTGGAGCATACCGGTTCTTCTGTTCGCCGGTGTCTCTTGGATAAATCTGTGAACGCTAAGCGGCGAGGCATGGCTGGACGGTGTGTCTTGAATGCCGGGCCTCGGCTGACGGCCGAGCTGTACTGTGCTGTGGCCTCGTGCAGCAGTTAGTCGTAGGCTGAGGGGCTCTCGCTTGTTGGCTGCTGCGTCGTGGAGGTAGCTTTGCACCATCGCCGACAAACAGCTGTTGCTAGGTGAATCTGTGAAGAATGCAGGTGAGTATTGTCAATGGTAACTCGAGGAACAGCTGATGACACAGTGCATGTGTTCCTGTTTATGGATGCCTGTCGAGTTTCGTGATTTTATCGTAAAGTACATGCTCAACATTTACAGCTGGCACTCTGATGTGTGCCATAAAAGGCCTTGCGTACGAAGCAATAAAATAGTTGAGTCAGCACTGCCTCTGTTCGTCTTTCTGTGTGTTCTGTATTTTTCGCGCTGCTTTATCTGTCCTGGGTGTGAACCTACTTTCCCAAGCATCCATTTTAGCTATGTACAGCTGGTTTATCATTCTCATACTTGCACCCAATGTCTACAATTCTTCAATGGCTCGTAGTTTATGGCAAGACTGACACCGGAAACTAGAAATACAACCCCTGTGTGATCTGTGATAGCTCAATTTTCATCTGTTGATTATATATACAAACCTTGCCACACAGCATGGACATAAACTTGTAGACACAAACTATCACAGCAACTGAAATGGCTTATGTAGATATATTTTATGAATAAATTTCTTTTCTTCTCAGTGGCACAGATGCTTGATGTGACATTAGAGCAAAGCACAAGCCTGTCTGCAGTATCTCTGCTGAACGAAGCCTGCAAAATTTTAAGAATGCGGTCGACATACTGCATAATCAACAATTTTTTATCATTTTTCAGGAAATTTTAGTACTTCTTGGTGTTGAATGTAATACTTTTCAAATTATAAGGTGGACAGGACGAGTAATGTTGCATTGGAACATAGCCTTAGAATAGGAGCCAGTTAATTACATTTCTAGCAAATTAACCTTGATATTATGATAGAGAATGTTATTTCTTAAACTCTATTTTCGAACTGGGAAATAGAAAATATACTGCGGATGAATTTTCTGTACTATGCACTTCGTTGTTATGAATTCAAGTATATTTTGTATGAATGAAGACTAGGTGTTCCAGAGGAGCTAGGCAAATTTTCAACGAGGCAATCTAAATTAATCAAGGCATATAATGTTACCGAGCACTCAAACGTTTATGAACCTTCTCGCTTGTGATTTACAAAACTAGAGCGGTTGGCGTGTAGTTGTTTTGCATATCTGGCCATAGGATCTGTATTCGCAGTTCTGTTACGAAGAGGAAATGACAGTGATGTGCTATGTGACCTCTTTTAGCTCACTTTCTTTGCTGCTGTGTCTTCTGGCAGATTTGCATACCTCTGTATGATACAGTCGTGGCTGGCGTCAGTGACGAACAAGAGGCGATGTCGCTGCTTCGTAAGCTCCACGTTCGCTGCGCTTGCGGCTGTTGCTTTAACGCCCACCTCACTGATGGTGTTTTGGGTTCCTGGGAGAAAATTCGAAAGGGCAAAATGAGAGGCTACTGTAACTGTAACATATTAGTTATTTGCTGTTGACCTAGACATTACATGCTCTAGACATTACACGGCCTAGACATTACAATCTGATGCACTGGATGCCAGAAGTTTGCAGTCTGGCCATCAAACATCTAGGGCCGTTCCTAGCATGCCTTAAGGAAGCTCATTGGGCCACAACTTCCAGCAGGACGTAGCAAAAGGTGCGGAAGAACAGCCTAGAGTCCCGCAGAAGACGGCGCAAGACTCGAGAAGGTCTCATCGTGGTCTTCATTGCCTAATAGATGTCCAAGCAGCCCCCAAAATCCGGGCTATGCCAGTTGCAACTCGAAATCAACCAGACTTAGTGAAAAGCAGAGCTGAATGCACTCATTTACAGCATGCTGCAGAGCACGGCACGAGAACTCTGATGTCTGGGCTTAACGAGCTAAAAGGCAGAGATCACTGCCCGATAAGGGCTCCCCTGTGTGTACAATGCCCAGATGCTGAAAGCAACCGGCACAACAGTAGAAGAAAATATGGACAAAAACATCAACTAAATACTATACAAATGTCAACGAACAAAATACAAGAAGCTGGCATAGTATTCAATTTATATATGCATTATTATTCTCAGTAATGTACAACATTTGGCAATAATTTTAACAACGAGCATTCGGTATGAGTAAAATATCTGATTATGATGAAAATACAAGGAAAAGCTAATAACCTCCTTGAACACTACATAGCGTACAATCGGAGTCGGTCTATATAGTCATACCAACTTATTGTTTTTTACCTTTTTTTTTATTACTGGCATGTACACATTTAAATGCCATTTATCTGATTTCGCATTGGACTTGCCAGTGTTCTTAAAAGTACTGCCACAGTACAGGAAACTTGCATTTTATAGCCATAAATCAAGTTCGTCTTAAAACTGACGATTAATTCCTTTCTTCGTCTCTTATGTAGGGATTATTTTAGGGCAGATGTCCAAGGAGCGTGCCCAATAAAGAGAAAATTACAATGGCTACATGCAGTCACGTGATAGATAACAGAAATGTTGTATATAATGTTGTGCTAGTTTTGCATTACTGAAAAAAAATGGATGCTTGTCATTTTAGGCAGATTGTAACATCTCGGTTAATCGCAAATAGTGTGTGGGACTGACACACAGTGCACTGTTTAGGGGTGAAGATGTTACTCCTGCAATATTTAGGTTCAAACACATTGTGTATTGTCAACACATATTTGCAAGGACATATGATGGACTGTGGCACTTGTATTACAACACGCACAGCATTTGCTTTTGATGTCTTGATTCAGGGTTGCGCCAGATTTCCAACTTTTATGATGGCAAGAATCGGCCAACTAATTCCGAAGTACCAATAGTGTCTGGAAGATTTGCAGACTGCATAGTCATTCTCGCAAAAGAAATGCTATCATTATTTGTAAAGCTGCATATTTCGAAGTGGCTTTGTGTTAAACCTTTGAGACGCTTTGTACGCAATTGTGTACATCACTTGATTTCGGTAGATGTGTCAACTAGTGAATCGAACCTTCTGCATAATAAATGTGTCTTCATTTAGCTTCATTTTTCAGTGTACTCTTGAATATAGTCACTTCGCTGAAGGCACTACCATGTTCGACGAATAGTTTGACGTGCCGCTTCCTGAGAGCCACAAAAAAAAGTAAAAATTTTTCTTTGCCCAAGTCAAACATTAATGAAAATGAATTTGCACTAGCTGTATTTCTAGCCTGAGATTTGATTCTGTTTATGGAAATACAGAGGATGAACGACTTTGGAATAATGAGATACTTAACTACAATATAATTAGGATTAATTACTATAGCACAAATAAATCAACGTGTTGTGACACTAGTTTTGTTAAAATAGAATATCGAGTGCGTTGAAATAATGTCATGTCGGTCTGACACAATTACAGACACTTCTTCATAGGTGGCGTATGAAAATGTTAAAGCAAAAGCTTTTGCCCTCCTTTGTATCAAGAAAGGTGGCATTAAGAAGTACACTGCATGACTTACGCGGTGTGCGCTTCACTTACATCCACTGGAGAAACGGGCATTGGCTCTTCATTGGGCTCGACATTCGCTGGCCAAGGGAACAGGGGATCCATGGTGACGGGCTGGCCATTACTGAAATGAAACGAGATACTAAGGCTGGCCAGCTGTTGACTGGAAGCGGAATTCTTAAGATTGGCTGAGGTATGCTTTGGAAGAGTTCATCCACATGTACAGACGGGTCCACTGTTAGAGGGAACACTTGCGTGCAGGGCTTGTTCGGATTTCGCTATCTCTCAAAAGCATAGTGCCCTAGATTTGCATAAGACTACTGGAGGTGGACAGTTGCGACTCCTTTTGACAGAGAAGTGCCATGCACGAACAAAGTTTCCCCATGCAGTTGCCGTTAGGGGGCCAGCAATATGAAGGATGCTCATTTGAGTGTTCCCTTTAACAGTGGACCGCACTGTACAAGCAGCATCCGAAATGTACAATTAAGACATTGAGGAATGGTGCGCTGTGAACTTCACAAATCAAAATGTTAACTATAGAGAGATGTTACCTAATTACGTGAATTCAGAGATATGCAAACTTTTGTGTTTCCATATAATTGCATTGCCCAACTACTTCATGCCATGTTTGGGTCAGCAGCTATTGCACTGTGCTCATACATACGGTAGTATGAGGGTGTGGGTTTGATTCCCAGCCACAGCAGATTTAGATGGGAGCAAAATGCAGAAATGCCTATGTACTCCAGATTTAGGTACGTGTCGAAGCACCCCAGGTGGTCGAAACTAGTTCGGAGTCCCCCATTGCGGCACGTCGCATAACCTTATTGTGGTTTTCGCCTGTAAAATGCCACAATGAAATTTTTAACCTAACCCAATTACTACCTTCATGGTAATGCAAAAGTTCAAACTGCGCGAAGAAGACGGGATGGTAAGAGGAACACATACACACACAGACGAGCGTAGAGCTGCCCTGCTTCCTGGGCTCTTGTGTATGTGTTCCTCTTACCGTCCCGTCTTCTTCGTGCAGTTTCAACTTTTACGTTACCATGAAACGACTAGCCCAACAACATGTATTGCTTACCTTCATGGCCCTTTATCATCACTATAACGCTAGCGAAATCATCCAGTCTTTCATGCGACAATAAAGATCTAAACTTTTCTGGGTGATTGAAATGGTGAGGGCGATCTGAAATTTTGCACGCATTAAAATTCTTCCTTGGTGTGGTTTTCACTATGGTGCATAACATATCTGGTGACAAGGCTTCCACAATTGTTCGTACCGCAGTACATTTGCATGGTTGTGCCGATATAGTAGAGGTGTCTCCGGAGGGTTGTCCTCGGGAAAGTCGACGCCGGCGATCAGTCCGTCGTCGTCGCTGCCGTACTGTGGAATGGTTATGGTGCCTTGGCTCTCTTCACAGCTCACTTGAAGCCACTCTGGACTGAAAAGACATAAACATCAGATAACAAAGCCAGTACCACTGTTACGTGCAGAGTGTATATAATATTCATGCAGCTGCTTAAGGTTTCAGTTGGATCTCAAGTGGGTCCAGTTACTTCCACTGCAACTGGTCACGATGCCAGTTGCTTTGCAACTGGAACCAGTTGCTTCCATTGCTGGGGCTAATTGACCTGCAACTGGGACCAGTTGATTTGCAGCTGGAACCAGTTGAAACCAGTTAGATTCCCAGCTACTCATTTTCACCTGGGTTAAATTGGCATTAACATTTATATATGTTAAGCAGGAATGGGAATTTTATACTTGTAGTAGCTGCCTTGGCTCCTGGGTTCTTGATTGGCCTCTTCCATGGTTGGGCAGGGATCCTCACTGTTCCTGCCCCATTGTAAACAAAAATGTTTTTGTTGATTTGCTCTGTGGTTCACACCCACTACAGGAGAATGGCCAATTAAGATAATTAGTCAGGTGTGAACTGTACAGCTAATGAGAAATCTTGGTGTTGATAGAAAGGTATATGACATAACAGCTTAATAATTATAGCCACCTGCATTGTTATTGTTTAATGAGCTAGTTTACAACCACGATGTGGCAAATTAACAAGAAACGAGTGAATATATCTTAAAATTATAATTGAAATAACATTTCACTTTCAATGTTTCCGCATGGCAAAAAATAATAAAAAACATTGCATGAAACGCTAAACTGCATGTTGCAGGTATGACGAGAAAATTAATTAAGAAGCACGATTTGAAAGGCATGGAAGATGTCATTAATGTACTATCCACTACTATCCTTGTCCTCTTTTAATTGAAAAGATACGTGATAATCATTGAGATGAAGTCATTGTTTATTTAAATATAACGTACCCGTCTTGCGAATACTCCGAGCACGCCAGGTTAGAAACTTTGTTGTCCAGCGCTGCAGATATAAATGGACATTGTGTCAGATGAGAAAACATTAATCTGTTCAACGAAGACCGTAATGAACAGTGAACGGCAGACCAGTCGGCGTCGGTGCGATGTGCCTGGAATACATGTCCAGTCTTTGCAGGTCTTTGCTTCCCCTAACTTCGGGCCACTGCGGGTTGTTGCGCGCCTCTAGCGTGCTCTGCAAGCGCTGCTTCTTGAAGAACTCCTGCACGATGACAAGTTCTGCTGTTCACGTAACGTGACAATGCCAAAAAGCGTCCTTAACGTAATGTTAACGTTGGCCTGACCTGTTGTGCCTTCTGCTTTAGCTTTTTCTGCACCCTTGATCTCGCGCCACCGGTCCAATTCATAGCGAAAACATGCGTCGTCTGCTACGCGCGAGAGCGCCACCACTAGTGACGCATTTGGGCGCGCCTTAACACACAGTGCGAATAGCGGTGACATTTATTTTTAACCTACAAGCTTAAGCTTTGCAAATATAATAACCTCTCTTTATTAGTAGTAGATATTAGTGTTGTTTGGTGTGTTAAACATAAGAGAACGCATGCGCTTTTTTTTCAGCCGGGTGAAGATACTTGAGACTATTTTTTGTCTCGCAGGAAGATTGTTTACAAGCGCGTACGCTATGGCGCTGGGCGCTGCAGTCGGTGAGTGAAACGGCGCTCCCGCAAAGTTGTCAGGTTGGTTAGGTGAGGGATCTATCGCGTTGCTCCATTGCTCTCCGCATTCCAGTCGGTGCGCCGTAGCTGTCGTGTGCTCTGCGTGTGCGCTGGCCGTGTGCGTGTGTGAGTGTGTGACCGTGAAAGGAAGGAGAGCCGCGGCCGCGTTACTGCGGGAGCGGCGGCACAAGACCTGACCCGGAGTGATCGCAAGACGACGAAGACGACGCTGCTCTTCGAGGAAATGGCGTTTCCCGTCGTCGTCTCCGTTTCCAAAGAGGGCACGACGGCGAGCCGTCTTTCGTGAAGTCGCTGTGCCCTAACACCACCCCCGAAAGTGAGTAATAGCGGAGCAGCGGCTAACGTTAGCCGCGCACCACGCAACTATGACCAACACCCTGTCAAAGCTGATCGAGAAGTTCTCCGAGTCTCATGGCGTGCCTCGGGAGCGCATCACTCGGGGCATCGCGGCCGGCATTTTCGCCGCGTACGTCATTCGTGTGGGCTACCCGCTCCTCTCGAACGTCGCCGAGTCTCTTAAAAAGAAAGCCCGGGCCGCACAGGATCGCATCTCCACAACGAGCCCGGAGAAGACGACCTCCCGACTTGAAGTCGCGGGTTTGGACAGCGTGACGGACCTCGCTCTAGCCGCCGTCACGCCTGCCGACGCTGTCAAACCGGACAACAACAACGTCAGGGGAGCGGCGAGTACGCTAGCCGCTCTGCGCGCGTTCCCGGCCTTCAACAAGACGTTTCTCCTGCAGCTCTTCAAGCTCCTCCGCATCATGATCCCCGGTGTGCGAACAATCGAAGGTGCGCTCCTCTTGCTACACACGCTTTCGCTCGTTTCGCGCACCTTCCTCTCCATCTACGTCGCTCGACTCGAGGGTCAGGTGGTCAAGTTCATCGTGCGCAAGGACATGACCCGCTTCGCGCTGCAGCTCTCCAAGTGGCTGCTAGTCGCGATTCCCGCAACTTTCGTCAACAGCCTGATCAGATTCTTGGAGAGTCAGTTAGCGCTCGCGTTCCGCACAAGGCTGGTGCGATACGCGTACGGACTGTACTTCAAGAACCAGACCTATTACCGCGTCAGCAACCTGGACGGTCGACTTGAGAATGCCGATCACTGCCTCACCGAGGACATCACGACGTTCAGCCAGTCCGTGGCCCACCTCTACTCTCACATCACGAAGCCCCTGCTCGACGTCGTCGTCATCACGTTCACGTTGTTTCACATGGCGCACGAGATGGGAGCGTACGGAGTGCCGGCGCCGGCCGTCGCCTTCTGCGCCGTCGGCGTGACGGCCCTGATACTTCGAAAGATGACGCCCCGCTTCGGCAAGATGGTCGCCGAGGAGGCTCGTCGCAAGGGATACCTGCGATTCGTACACTCCAGGCTCATCGCGAACGCCGAGGAGATCGCCTTCTACGGCGGCCACAAGGTAAGGAAGCCTTTTATTGCGGCATGTTTGATTGACATCTGAAGGTACTTGGTAGTGCGCGTCACCATGGTGAAATGAACACATGGTAAATTAGAAGCCTTTTGTTGCAGCAGGGTTGATTAACATTTGAAGCTGTACGTCACCATGGCGAAATGATCACAAGGTAAAGAAGCCTTTTATTGCAGCAGAGTTGACATTCGGGTCTAGTTAGCAGTGCGTCACCACGATGAAGGTAGCTCGAAGCAGCAGACATACAGCGAGTTATAGAGTTGTCCTACAGTACAATTTCAATCGCGATTGTGACCGATCAGCATCTTGATTGGCTTATTCGCGCAAGATGTGGAATGTATGGAATCAGTCGCGGTCGACAAATTTGCTGCCGATCGGGGCTCGATTGAAAGTGCACCAGTGTTGTAGACACGACAAGCAATAACTAAAATTTGTACCGGTGTCACGACGCACTTTCGATTGAAATCGAATATTTCGCGACCGTGATTGGCTAATCTTTGAGCTTGCGCAGAAGGGCCAAAATGGCGATCAAGATATCAGATCGAACCCGATAGGAACCGAAAGTGACCCGTGTAACGCCGGTCTTGATTGAAGGAGAATGAAAAGCTCAACATGAACTAACTGCACGGCCGCCCAAGCAGAACATCAATCAATTAACGCAGACCGCACTCACACACATTAGGTTGGATCCAATGTCAAAGTGAAAGCGTTAATATACTGCCAATGTTTAGTGTTTCGCACGTGGTATGCATATTGCGCAGGCTTCTCATGTTTCACTGTAAAGCACGTTCGATTGCGGCAGGGAACGCGTCATTACAGGCAGTAGTTGCATAACCGGTGTCAAAGCCTGTGTCAAACGGTGCTGATATGGATTTAGGTGAACGACCGCTGGACCATCAGACATACCTAAGAAATACGGCTTGAGTCAATTCGTACGTAATCGGCGGTAATGCTCATCGAACGCCGCCATCGGTCTACACACTCCGAGCACAGACCGCGCGCATGTCAGCTAGGTTTAACACAGATCGACTTAATTCGGAAGTGACTTCCCGTGCGAGCTGTTACAGCTGTATTAACTCAGTCAGTTCGTTTGTACGTTCAAGAATTAAACCAAATTCTCCTCGCTTCCAAACGTCCAAGAACTCGAGGCAACTGGACTTAAAACTAAAAATTGAACTCGTTTCAACCGAAGAAGCGACTGAGGCATTGGCGAGACGTGCGATTTCGACTTGTTCACGAGAATTCAGGAAAGGATTATAGTTGGGCGTGATAGCGGAGGGCGCATTTACGATACGCGCTGGAAAGAGAGAAAGACCTCGCTGAGTGGATATGAAAAATGCAACAGCCGGGTTTGTTTACATACGGAAACACGCATGCCTTGGCCTGGTTAAGGGGGCAGGGAAGCTTTTAGCTCGGGGACAGCACACCGAAACACGCTGAAGTGCTCTAGACAACCGCATATATACAAGTGTGTGTGTGTGTGTGTGTGTGTGTGTGTGTGTGTGTGTGTGTGTGTGTGTGTGTGTGTGTGTGTGTGTGTGTGTGTGTGTGTGTGTGTGTGTGTGTGTGTGCGCGTGCGTGCGTGCGTGCGTGTGCGTGCGTGTGCAACGTTTCCTGCTAGTAATTGTTTCTGAGGCAGGCGAGATCGGTAAAACACATCGTCACCGAACAAGCCGCAGTGATCTTAATTGGTGTTTGTGCTGTTGGATGTTTGTTGAGTGAAAACTGAAACTATCAATAACAATTGTGCTTCTGAGTTCCGCTAAAAAGTTGTATGCTCAGGGCAATAAACTCGAGAAAGTGCGCGCTATTTCCTTCCTAGAGAGTGGTCGCTACGCTGTCGCAGTAGCGTGATTTACAAATGAGGATTAAGACCCCGTTATCCATATTTATAGTGCTCCTTTTAAATGAGAGATGCGCATGTTACAGCGAGTGTGTGTATATGGTCGTGTTTACATGAGTAGGGGCCACGCAAGACTCGTCGTTTCTCTCTAGAGTCGGGACTGCAGCGAAAGTTCGGTTATAACGAACTCGGATACAGAGAATAGTCTCTATATCGAACTTTTGCATTTTCTCTGGGTGTTTTCAGCGCCTGCATCGATATAACCGGATACATCAAGCGAGCACTGATTGCGCCTTGTGTTCAGTCATCTCTCAGGCTTGACATTGTCGTTATATATATAGCAAATGTTTTACTACCTTAATGAAAACCAGCAGATAATGAAGAAAAGGAAAGTATAGCGGACGTTAATTGTACTAGCTGTTTTAAGTGTATCGCAGTAATTGTGATATAGATGTGAAGAAAGTAAAGTGGACGAAAAGACAACTTGCCGCCTGCAGGGAACCGGACCTGCGACCTTCGGATTACGCGCCCGATGCTCTTACCAATTGAGCTACGGCGGCGGTCGCCCCTCGTCCACATTATCGGGTATTTATGTGCATGAAACCCGGGAGTCTTAACGCCACTCGTAGCCATGGCGGCGAGTGTGTAACACTCTTTCATTTTGCCAGATGGCGTCACGTAGAACGTGAACCTTTAACGGACAGCTGACCAATAAGCGCTCGCACAATGCCTGATGGCATCAAGTCTGCCGGGACGACACCCTCGCTATGAATGAATGAATGAATGAAGGAATGGAATTTTGAGGGCCCGTTTCTTTGTCACTGGCTGTTATGGGTTAGTATTTATTTTCAACATGGCTCTGGAACCTTGCTTGTATTGGAAAGGGGGGGGGGGGTGTTGCCCACTATCAATTTTGGACCCAGTTCACTGTATTCACGAGCGCTTGTGAATTCCTCCCTCCTGCGAGGATCGTCGAACCCGTTGCCTCCAGCTCAACAGCGCGACGCCCTGTCACGGGTCACATGTAACGTCATTCGCAGTAAATCACGTTCATGCTGAATGTCACTGCGGTCTTGCGTTCCTGGTCTCCCGCGGCTGCTGTCTCGTGCACTGATGAAACTCAGCACTGCCGTCTGCCGAGTTCCATCTAGCAATAAAACGAATCGAACAGGTATTTAGGCCAGGGAAAGCACAGAGTGCGTTAATTGTTGTCTTTAACTCTAGTGTACTAATTGTGACGTAAATTGAAATGAATTGAACGAAAAATCACCCTTTCCGTCGGTGGGATCTGAACCCACAACCTTGGAATTATGCGGGATTTACATGTATAGGAATGCCCAACGAAGTAAGTGGACGGGGAGGCGCCTTCCGTCGTAGATCAATTGGGTAGATCATCGCACGCGTAGTTCGAAGGTTGTGGGTTCAGATCCGACCGACTGAAAAGGTGGTTTTTCGTCCCCTTCAATTCATTTCAAGTTGCGTCACAATTAGTAGACTGCATTTAAAGACAACAATTAACGTCCTCTATGCTTTCCCTGGCATAATTTTTCGTTGGATTCACTTGGCTAGGTCCAGAGTCCTTCGTTGTGTCTAACGTATAAGCGAGCCCCTCGTAAAAAAATTCCCCTTCTTTCGTTCACTTGAAACACTCAGTGCACGGCGGGGCGCATAGTGACACGCTGTGCTTTTGTCGTCCTGACTGTCCACAGTAATATCATATAAGCACAGCGTGCATAGTGGCACTCTGTGCTTTTGTCGTCTATGACACGGTGCAGTGCCCTCCATGGCGCGTCACGTGACCGCTAAAGGGATGACTGCGCACGCCGTCTATGGGCTGTACGATAACAGGACTGTATGGAATGGGTCGACGTAGCGGTTTTTTCTTCTCATCACGCACGCGGGTCGTCGAGTGCAATGCCCACTCGCTCGGCTTCCTGCTTCTGTCGATCGTGTTATCTCTCTATATATCACACTCTTTCTTCCCTCCCCCACTTCTCAACTGTATACGTACATGCCCTCCTCCTCCTCTTTCCCGTTGTACCAGCACCCTCCTCTCCACCCCACCCGCCTCCTTTGGGCCCCCGAGGCGATTGCGCCTACGGCATTCGAAATCGGAATCCTTCTCGCCAGACACGACTGGGTTGAACCGTTACGTGTAGCCGTCGGCTCCTGCCTGCTGGTAGCGGCGGTCGATTTTATTACATTTTTTTTATTATTGTCATTTTTTGTTCGTTGGTCGTCTCTTCGGCGGTATGCCCTTGGCCGTTCGCTTGCACTCGGCGGAGGACGTTGACTGAGTGTTTGCGCTTCGCAAACGCTGAGGCAGCTGACGGCGTCGCGAAGCCGACTCCACGGAGCACGCGTGGAGTCACGTGTCACTCGCACGAAGCAAAAAAAAAAAACACATATAAAAAAAGGTACACGGCTTGGTTTCTTCTTCCTCGAAGCGATCAAACAGTGTTAGTCATTTGTCATCCATATATTACTCTGTGCGCACGGAGGCGGCATGATCTTCAATGTACGTCATTGTGACGTCTTAACCCTTCCCGGAGAAATCGCTGGCTGTGTCTCAAGAACGTTCCACTTTGCAACGCACGCATAGACGTGATTTTAACATCTGGAATGGATTCGAGCGCAGGGACACGAGACGACTGAACGAGCGCCTGTCTTCTCCTGTCCCGTCTTTCTTTCGCGCTCAAATCTATTCCAGACTATGAACCAACACACCCAGCAGAACCATTCTATTAAGTGATTTTATTACGTCTCTGAACCCATCTCGGGATACATTGTTGTTAGTTGTGTTTGCATTGCCCACGTACCCCCCCCCCCCCCCCCCCCCCCCGATTAAGTCAGTGTATGGGAAAGATTTTGCTCCCCCCCCCCCCCCCCCCGTGCTCACGCCTATGGGTGGGGGAGGAAGCGCTGTGGTAAAACGTGCCCTCCAACTCTTACCCCCCCCCCCCTAATAGAGACCTATGCCTATGGTCATCATGGTTAAAAAATAGTTTGAAGCTCACTGAAGACTAGGGGATTAAATGAATGAATGAAAGTGCTTTATGTTTTTTTCTTTACATGATCATAGATATACAGATATCTAGGCAGATATCCATGGAAGACTAGTTTCCGGTCCAGTGGCGAGAATAAAACAGACATGTCAGTGGCAGAATTTAACAGCACTGCATTCCAGTACATATCATGATTTATGATAAGCAAAAGTCTTTGTGAAATGCGCTTAATTAAGCAATGTAAGTAAGTTAGAGACGCTGGTTAGCGATTACGGAAGTGGACAGGTAAGCGCTGTCCTGTCCACTTCGTTCTGTCCGCGTCTTCAGTGCGCTTCGAACTTACTTTTTAAAGGGGTATTGACACAAAAATTTTCAGTTATAGTATTTTTTTGTTTTTGCGTCAAATGGAAGACGAAATCCTCAAGGACCTAGAAAATTTAATGGAGTGAGTGCACACTCTGAAAAATTAATTACGGCATGTTTCTAAGAGCTAGTTTCGGTTCCTACTGTACCCTGACGTCATGATAATAAGGTGTGAGGTTCTCGTCACGTGCTCTGTTGGTGACGCAGAAGCGGCCACATTCGGTGTTTTGGTGACGCTCAAGCGGCCATTTTGAAAGTTTTGGTGGCGCGCAAGCAGCCATGTTGTATGTTTTGTTTGGTATAACCTGGCGCGTCATCACAACGGGTCTTACTGGTGCGTGACGTCACCAAAATAGGTGGATAGCAAAATGACGTCTTCCGGTTCGATGCCTAGCTCTTCGCTGTTTCAAGGTGTGTGCCGTTCAGTGTATTCGGGGAGAAAACACGTACTCTCTGCGACGCGGCTGTTACCAGTTATCTTGCCTCCTCCCCGATTACACTGAACCGCACACAACTTGAAGCAGCGAAGAGCTGAGCCTTGAAGGTTCAGGGAACCGGAAGTGCTGTAGCAGACGACGCGCCGTTTTGCTATCCACCTATTGACACTGCACCCTGACGTCACGCTAGTATCGATGTCAGTAAGTGCGCCATCCGAAAATTGACTTTAATATCAAAATGAAATCTGACTAGCACTTACTGAGCTTCAGACTTGCTCAGGGCCGTCTCTGCATGTGGGAGATATGTATCGCAGAGTAAACTTAAAACATGAACGTCTACCGGCTGGCCCAACTCGCCGTCTTGTTGCGATATATTGTGGTCATCGTCATCGTGATCATCGTAAAGAGGAAAGCGGTCGCGCTGCCGAACGGTCGGATGTTGTGGCGTGATCGGTCTCTTTCTCGAAGACGACGGGGTGGTGGTAGCGATTGCATCGTGCACCAACGCCTCGAGCGCGAATGGGGAAACGGTCGACCTCCGGGGGGTAAGGGGGGGGGGGGTGGCACTCGATCCGTGGCGGGCGTTACGGTGTTTGTGGGTCGCCCGGGCCGGCAGTGGTTCGCGTATAATCGCGCACCTACTACCCTTGGGGCTGCAGTGCGCCCCGCTTCGATCACACGCCCCCCCTAAGGATATTGCCGTGGCGCTCTTGTGGTTGCGCGCGCGCGCGCGTGTGAAAAATGGAGCGTTCTTTCGCCGCTAGGTGGCGCTCGTGTTTTGTAGCGAATAGAGTTACTGTATATGCTACTAGGTGTCATATACAGTAATTACTCTAGTCATTTCCTAAGCTTCTTTGCGGCGCATCAAAGGACGTGGACACCAGAAAGAAACGTACGACGACACACCAGCGCTAACTTGCAACAAACGTCTACTTCCTTTTCCAGCAGTGTTTGTACCGCTCACCATCACGTGACGCGTGTGCATTTCATTGTTCCAAACCATTAAATCACAGGGCACTTTTGTTTTCGAATCGACCTAATCACTTAAGCATGCTAGGGAATTCACACTGTAAACAAATATTGCAACTCTCTCTCGCATAACGAAATCGATAGGTTGCTGGCACATGCGTCACGTGACACATATGTTACGTGCTTCTGTTATTAGCCGCGTCATCTCGCACCTATTGCTATTCAAGATAAGTGTTTCATTGAATTTTGGTTTGCACCTGCATTCCAAACAATGCAGGGCCAAGAAGCCGTCAGCCGCCACATTTTTATAACTTCGTTACAGTGCTCACGCAACCTATCATTCACGCATCTCCCGGTTTGCCCTATGTAGCTTTTTCCACGTGTGATGGGAATGCGGTAAACCACACACGTGGCACATTTGATGTACTTGTTTCTGTGCTTTTTTTTACATAGTGTTGCGGGGGGGGGGGGGGGGGGGGGGGGGAGGGCTGATCCCTTCTGGCCTCGTCTTCCTGCAGAGGTTCACAAGCTTGTTAGGCGCAGAAAAAACAACGTGAATGTTGCTCTCTTGAGCAGCCTTTTTTATTCTATGGGAAACACCATGAATATCGGGTATGACGGCATACTTCTTATTTTCACTGCGACACGCGTCATCCGCAAAACACCCTTTTGCCTAACCAAAATTTGCAAAAATTAGGGTGTAAGGGTGTTAACCTTTAAGGGGTAATGCTCTAACTAAACACCCTTTAGGAGTTAAGGGTGTTATGGGTTATCGAAACACCCATGGCCCACACCACAGCGTGCCAGATGATAACTGGGACTCGCTGATTAAAATGTCGTTGGATCTTAGGCGAGTTTAGATTAAAGGGGTACTGACACAAAAATTTTGGTCTCGCGTTTTTTTGCTGCAATGTGTTGCTGGAGGCCTGTTAGTCGTAACACGGCACATCGTTTGCTGCAGCGCGCGACAGATAATTAATTACAGGCTCCTCATTACCGACCAGTGTCAGTTTCGGTTTCAAAAACTACAAGCCTCCGGGTGCAACTATCACCACCTAGCGGCTGCAGCGCTCGATCACGTCAGCACACAGAAGTGTGACGCACTTCCGCGCTGTTCGCGTCGTCTCCTCGCATTCGCACGCTTGCCGCACGTGCTGCACGATGTTGGCGACGATTTCCTTGAGACACCTACAGCGCAGCGGCAAGCGCGTCAAAACAAAAATGGCCGCTACGACGTCATCACAACTTGTTGTACCGGCTACAACGGTTACGTAGGGGAAGTAGGGGGGTCACCTCGGGTCACCTCCGAGGGTGTCAATGCAATAGGTGCGGCCTATAATGCTGGATCGCGCACGCGAACTTCAATATTCATATAAAATACCTTCCAAGCTTTATTCGCTGTCGATATTTCGCAGATGGTACACGCACGTACACGGAAATCGATCCAGCAGGCTATCTCGGCCGCGAAATTTTGTGTCAGTACCCCTTTAAAAGATATGTCTCTTTTAGGGCTATTTACAAGCGTACCAGAAATTTACGCGTATTCTCTTAATGTTTAATGTTCATTTATACGGAACAGAAATATCTCCACCGGCACTGAACGGCGGCTTAAGATACTATGGCTATATATACCGGATGGTCACTGTAAAGCTATGTAGCACGAGCGCTCCGTCCATGTCGTGTTTTACCATACGCTCTGTTGGGCGTGCGGTTTGGCGCGTGCGTGCACCTTCCATGCTGATGTCATCGGTAATTGCATGTTTCCCGACTGGTAGATTTTATTTTTCACATTTTTCAGTGATAAGGGTGTTGAGGCCATTGGAAACACACGTGATAAGGGTGTTAGGCCAGTGGCAACACCCTATACGTATGGGTGTTTTGATACGTGAAAACACCCTTTTCCTACGGTGTAAGAGTGTTAGTTATACACACGGCAAAACCCCTTAAGGGTGTAAAGTGGTTTACTGTGTGGAACGCCATCCCTGTGCTTTTTTAAGCAGTCCTTCCGCAACTGACACGAGAACGTGGCTTGGGTATCATGTAGTAGTACCTAGTAGTATCCTATCGTAGTAACCCTAGTAGCGCCTAAAGCAACTTGATCTAGCCTAGAGTCACTTTATATGCTACCTTTAAACGAACCGTATAAAGTAACTAGTAGCGCCGTCTAGCGTAATGAATAAATCTGCACAAGGGTTCTTAGGGGTAGGTTCATGAACATTGTGGCAGAACAGCGCAGAATACCTCACAGTGAAACACACAGGACACAACGCTGACTACCAACTATCAACTCTCAACGCGGACTATCAACTACATCGTTGTGCCATGTGTGTTTCACTGCCCCGTATGTTGCGCTGTGCTGTCATCATGAATAAATCTGCCCGACATATTCGGTATTGGGTGTCAAAGACAGTTTTGGCAGCATAAATGAATCTTCGGTAGAGACCGGTAAGTGGAGGCTGGAAGATGCGGTGGCGAAAAACTGTGAACGCACGAAATCGAAAAAGACGTGTCAGCAACAGTGAAAATTGGAAACACACACACACACACACACACACACACACACACACACACACACACACACACACACCACACACACACACACACACACACACACACACACACACACACACACACACACACACACACACACACACACACACACACACACACACACACACACACACACACACACACACACACACACACACACACACACACACACACACACACACACACACACACACACACACACACACACACACACACACACACACACACACACACACACACACACACACACACACACACACACACACACACACACTGTGTGTGTGTGTGTGTGTTGATTTTCGTCTTGGTAATAGCTTTGTATTATATAGGTTGTATGTTTATACTTCGCTTCACTAGACCCGTGCTTTTTTTTTGCTTTCGAATTTTGCATCTGGAAATGTTTGCTTTTTTTATGCACACCGAAACAAAACTGACGGAAGGCTGCTTCTGGAACACCAGTTTAACCCACATAGGGTACTACGCACCTCCTCTTGGCAGCTGGCGAGTTTATCTTATCTACGCGACCGTTGGCCGGGCGTCGTATTATCACCGCTGCGAGGTCGCGATAAGGCGTGCAGCGATGAACTTTGGCGATGTCATGCTTCACGCGTTCGGTGTTTTCTTCGTTGCCAGATAGGGACAGTTTGATTCGGCAATTAATCCGCGCTGCTTGAGATGAATAGCGGGAAAGAGATAACGGATAGCCTAGCTGGCCTGTGTAGCTTGGCGCGTAATAAGGTGTCGTGCTGCGAACTACCTCAAGGAGAAAAGTGGTTACGACGCAATCCAAGGAGTTCAGAACAGTAAATGAAGAGCGTTCTGAACTCTTCGCCTTGAGTTGCGCAGTAATCACATTTGCCCAAGAATGAACCAAACTAGCCCGAAAACGTGTTTTGACAATCTCGAGGTCGCGGGCTCGATTCCCGGCCACGCTTGCGTCCGCATTTCGCTTGGGACGAAGTGCAGAACATAATAATAATAAATTGCTGGGGTTTCACGTCCTAAAACCACGATATGAGGATGAGAGACGCCGTAGTGGATGACTCCGGAGATTTTGACCATCTAGGGTTCTTTAACGTGCACCAATATACTATAAGCACACGAGGCCTCTAGGATTTTACCTCCATCGAAATGCGGTCGCCGCGGCCGGGATTCAATCCCGCGACCTTCGGGTGCACCAGTCAAGCGCCATAAGTATTATACCACCGACGCGGGTGAATTGCACGAACACTCTTTGATTTTGGTGCACTGAGAGAACCCCAGGTGGGTCAAATGAGCCCAGAGGCTCCCACACTATACGGTCTGTCTCATAATCATTTCGTGGTTTTGGCACGTAAAACTCCGGCAGTCGTTATTACTATATTAGATAGCGGGCATAGGTCACGTGATGTCAGTCTTGCACGGATATGCACACTGGGAAAATTACTTCCAAAACTCATACATCGAGTGACAGCGCTTACTTATCAAGGTCAAACGAACCGCTTTATTAATGATAGTTCACGCGAACATGCGATACCGTCTAAGGGTGGACATAATCAGGGTCAGTTGTCTCATCACGTGCACTCGTGTGTAAGTGCATTCTGTACTTTGACCGATACGGGTAATCTCGTTGTTAAATAAAAAGAAAAGAGAACAGGTATGGGTAATAAATATATCGAAACACCTGTTATCTACAGAGGCGCGATGAACACTGCGCCATTGTGCTCTTATCTTTGCTGAAGAACGGTTCTCATGTCGCGTTTTGTAAAATTGTCCCGCCAGCTGGCAACTTGAGGACGTCCGCATATTTGCAGCTTTTGGCAGTGCGTGAATTATAGTGTTGCGATTTGCTTATCTTACCCCTTTGTATTACCCTGCCCAGTCAGCAACATCTAGTCCTCTCTCCGTCACACCGGAGAGAGGACTCCGGAATTGGCACCGGCGGCACTACAATTTTCTCATATAAACAACTGCCCTAGCTCAAGCCAATAATTAAGTTAATTAACGTGTTTTTGTTAATTGGTCACGTCAATGTCATTTTACCTGCGGAAAAATATTTCCGCCTGACTGTCGTAGAATTTTTATCAAAAATCTGTATTGCCTCAAAGAAAAATGCACCCTGTATAACATATAACTATATAACACTATATAACATGACGCCACATGAGTGATGTCATCAGACGACGTCGTCGTTGCTTGGTCAAAAGTGGGCCGATCTCGGAGGCAGTGCAAAATCACGTTGAGTGCAGAAAGTTTTTAGAGGAAAGGGGGGGGGATCTATGCAGTCGACTAAGAAGCAGATGGCTTTCGTCGTCTAGTCATCTTGGGCAAATGCACAAGCGACCGCGTAACTTTCCTGTAACTTCAATTTCTTTTTTTTTTTTTTGAATTATTATTACGGAGGTGATTTGACGTCTGCGCCACATCTTGTTCTCATCTTCTTCGCAACAGCGCGCTCGTGGACTCGACACGCGTTACTTCACAAGACCAGGAGAAGGTTCAAGGTCAAACGAGCTGTGTAACTTGCGTGAAGAAAGCGCACAGACGTAGCCGGTAAAAAAAAAAAAGAATAATAATATTAAAAAGAAACGCCTTCCTGTACAATAAAGGCCTGAACCACGGTGTAAGAATATTCAGGTGTTGACACTGCGCGCGCCTAAGCGGCCAGAAAATGTTCGGTCGTCGGTCCGTTGAGCGGCGCGCCATCTAATGGCTTGAGGCGGAGAGCGCCCGCGAGTAGCCGAATCACGGTAGTGCTGCGTCATCGCCGCCGCTCTCGCCGTTCCCTCTCCTGTTGCTCTCTCGATTTCGCCCCTTGACGCCGCTTGGCGGTTGCACATTATCCAGCAAAATGGCACAAAAAAATGCACGTTATCAGCAGCATGCGCGTTGCTATGGAGACGACTGCCCCGCTTTTCGTAGCGCCCTCTGCCAGTCATCTGATAAGAACCCGAACATTATCTGGACGCGCGTGGATTGCGGTTTCCCATGCGTTGGGGGAAGAGTGTCATCACCATAGTATATTCTTACACCATGGCCTGAACACACGTACGCATTGCAGCGTGTCAGCGCGGCGCCGCGCCCTCTCCCAACGTTACTAACGTTGCCCTCTCCCTATGGAGAGGGAGGGGGCGCGCAGCTTCGCGTATCCGCGCGCCCTCCCTCCCCATAGGGAGAGGGCGCGGCGCCGCGTCAGAAGGTCACGCGCTGACACGCTGCAACGCGTGCTTGTGTTCAGGCCTTGAGGTGGTGTGCTGGGCCAGTTGGTGCAACATATTGTAGATTGTGTGAGCGGAAAGCAGCAGGAATGGAAGGAAAGAACTCGACAGGACAGACGCTCAACTTAGAACCTGCAGTTTATTGGAAACGTTCCTCACACGAGAGCACAGAATCGCGCATGTGCAACCACCTTATCACCAGAAAGACAAAAAAGGCCAACAGGAAGGTTACTTATCCGAACTGATATGTACCTGTTGTGTCAAGTTATTTCCCTCTATTCCTTCCTGCGTTGGCCTTGTCTTTCTGGTGATAAGGTGGTTGCATGCATGCGCGATTCTGTGCTCTCGTGTTGAGGAAAGTTTCCAATAAACTGCAGTTGGTAAGTTGAGCGTCTGTCCTGTCAAATTCTTTCCTTCCATTCCTGCTGTTCTCCGCTCATACAATCTACAATACGCCTTCCTGTAATTTACCACACAGCTGGTTATGTAACTATTCTCCCGAACGTTCCCAGCAGGTAGTAGAGAGTCGGTTTCCCTTGTAACTGCCGATCAGATAACGCCAAGCTCGCCGTCTCATTTCCTTGTGTGGTCTGTAGCTCACGGCTATGAAGCGATAGCACCTGCGCCAACGTTGGCGCGAGCAGTTTCGCAATGTGAAGGGCATTTATTAGAAGATTGTGTGGGTGAGGCATCTGCATATATTTATTAGGAGCACGACGCAGTCGTTAGCTGTCTTGCGCACCAATCGAAGCAACGATGATGGTGCACTCGATCGCTTTAGGAAACCAGACATTCGCAAATAGTCTTCGCACCGACGGCACTGAGAAGTACTACGGAAAAGTACCAAAGTACCGGAGGGTGGTGTGTCGCTAACCACTCGGAACCTTCGCCTTGAGCCTTGCAACAGTACGCCCGCTTACGCCTGGTAAGTTGGTGTAGCACTTTTCCTCCCGTCACACGACCCCTGGAGAGTGCACGAACATCTGCGCCCAGAAGGGAAGGGGCGTGCCCCTTCAGCAGTGGCGTCGGAGAGAGAGAGAGAGAGTTGTGATATGTGTCATTCTCCGTCGGAATGTATTAAAACTTTTTAGCGCAAAACATTCTATATATGGGAAAAAACGTACTGGGTTCCCAGGACAACTTTTTGGATATAAGCATAATAAGAAAACCACCTTTTGAGCTGAAATTGGGAAAGGAAACCTCTGGTGAAGGAGAGGAGGGCATGCAGACTCTCACGTGAACCTAAACAAAGACGAAACACGAAGTGTAACAATAACTTGTTTTCAGAAACGTGTACAATGTGTGAGAGAAGCCTCTATTTACGCGCGCGCACAAACCACCACTAGCTAGTGTTGTTGGCATAGTCGTGCGGGGAGGGGGGGGGGGAGGTGTAGTACGCTAGAGGGAAATCTGTCGATAGTGTCTATGGGAGCTGCAACGCATGACGCGCTCCACCAGCATGGGAATGATGGTTCGTGGATTTGCCTAAATTTCGTTATTTCGTCTCCGTGTGGCTAATGGTGGCCTGAATCCGCTCTGACGCAAGACCGCGTTCAGCAAAAGTTCGGCTGTTTTCAATTCACCACCTTGACCCTTTTAGGCTCACCAATTCAAATAAGGCTCACCTGGTTCACAACGAGCCGTTTTAATCCGAAGGAAACGCCAAAAGAAACCAATAAACAAAGCCGCATTCGCGAAGATTATTATAGGCAAATGCATGTGCTACCCATCATTCCCACGGTGACGGAACGATCTCAGCGCCAGATTTTTCTGCAGTAAATATTGTAGGAAGCTCTGTGCGGTAAAGGATCGAGCCAGTCATGATCGAGAAAAGAGACCCTGATCAGTTCCGAGCGCGATCAAAAGTGACCGTGTAACGACGGTATAACCCCGTGCCGTTAAACGATGCTCTTTTGTTCTGTATATACATGTATAGGTAGGTACACAACAAGCCAGCGTTGGCTCGGCTTGAAACATTGTCTTTTCGTTCCGTGGTGTGTGTGTGTGTGTGTGTGTGTGTGTGTGTGTGTGTGTGTGTGTGTGTGTGTGTGTGTGTGTGTGTGTGTGTGTCTTCGACCATCGCCTCTCCTCTTCCCGCACGTCGCTCTATTTTTGACGCATGCGTGGAAGTGGGCGTGTCAGCCGTTCATGCTGCATCCGCGTCTGTGACTCGTCTTGCGTGGTGACGAAATGGCCCAGTATTGGGAAAGGAAGTCTGCCTGCACTTGCGGGGCGTTGCTCGCACTGGTGTTGGGTTGGCTGCGCACCGATCTTCGACGGTGCACATCCTCGAAACTTGGAGTGGAGCATGTCCCTCTTGCGACGGCTGAAAAATATATATATAATAAAAAGGTGAGGGGGAAATGCGAGAGAGTTGTAGTACTACCCGTTCTCTCTCTCTCTCTTTCTTCTCCCCCCTCCCTCCTCCCTTTTTGTTTTATTCCACTGGCTTCTTTATTATTCCTCTGTTTGCTACGGTCTGCTCGCATCGTGTTCGAGCACTCTCTGTTTACATTTGCGTTCGGGATGGTTTTTTTCGTTCGGGTCCCATATCGCTGTTCGTTCGTGTGCGAATATTCTGCTAGCGTGTCGGGCGAAGAGGTGGAGCACTAATGGATGTTAGGCGGCTTCAATCTGTCTTTCTTTTCTGTTCTCCCTATGCAGTATTTTATTACTGTTCCAGTCTGGTTGCCACCTGCCACCTTACACCCCCCGCGCGCGCGCACGCACGCACGCACGCACGCACACACACACACACACACACACACACACACGCGCGCGCACGCACGCACGCATGCATGCATATATATATATATATATATATATATATATATATATATATATATATATATATATATATATATATATATATATATTGCATGTCCACTGATTAGGATGTTTTCTCAATTTCCATTATTTGCTTACGCAGTTGCCCCCCTCTCTTCTCGTTTCGTTGTCTATTTTACCGTCGCTTATTTATTCTGCCGTGCGTATACTGGTTGTCTCCGTCTGGCGTCTCGGCCACCCTGGAACGATGACTTCGCGCTGACTCGCTTCGCTCTTCATGCTTGGGAGAGTTCGCGACGGTGTGTCTACGGTGTTCTCCTGTGCGGAACGTTGTACCAAATGCGGCTGCGCGGCCGGCTGGAGTCGCGGGGCGAGCGACTTTCCAAGTAGGAGGAAAACGCTCGGAGAGTCGCGGGGAGTGGGGCCAAACACGAGCCGGGTTTGGTTGCTCGCGGAGGAGGAGGAGGAGGCCGAGCATGGCAGCTGGTGGTCGTCGTCGCAAAGCGTGGACCGTCGCTTTCTGCACGAATGATTTCCACTAGCCACGACTAGAGCCTGCTGTCTGTAGTAGTCAACGAGTCCAAGTTATACAGTTCCTTGGTGTCGTAGGCGTACGCGCAGAGTTCTTTTCTTTGCGCTACTTTTTGAATTATGCGCTGTACAACTAGCTTATCACTCTGTCCTTTTGCAGAGTTCTACATTCGGGGTAGCAAAGATGCACCGTACCCCCCCCCCCCCCCCCCGCGCCCCTTTCTCCTTCGAACGATAGAGTCCGAAAGAAAAACAAGATTTGCAAAGATGCAAAAAATGAAGACTAACCGATGACGTGCTTTCTCACAACGGCCTGCGTAAAGTTGGCAAGCAAGAAAGTTCTTGAAATGAAACATCGAGGTTCATTGGCCGTCACTATCTTCAGAAACCTGCGTTGTCGTGATCCTGCATGCACATTAAGGATTGACGGGATAGGTCCGACTGGATAAAAGTATGTTGCTAACTAGGCGCCTCATCACGTGACTAGCGGAGGGGAGGGCGGCGGTCACCTGCGAGAATGAAAGACAAGAAAAACACACACACACACACACACACACACAGTTCAGACACGGCGATTGTGTAAGAACGGCGTTGGAACGCCATTCAATAGCAGGAAAAGGCCTCGTCGGTTACGCAAGAAAATGTCGGCGCACGATCTGGTGTACTTCGGTATTGCGCAAAATCTATAAAGCTCGAGCAGCGACACGTCCCGGGCGCGTTTCGACGGAGGCAGAATGTTGGAGGTCCATGTGCTTAGATTTAGGAACTCCCAGGTGGTCGAAACTATCCGGAGCCCTCCATTGCCCTATACGGCGTCCCTCATAATCATGTCGTGGTTTCGGGACGTTAAACCCCAACAATTATTATTACTAGGAACGGCACAGGCAGCGGCACGGTTTTGGGAAGATGGTGAAGGACCGTTGTCGTATACATGGCTTGCACGTGACGTCATGGACGCAGCTTCTGAAAGGAACTGGGACTCCACGATGGCGGCTTTGACGACAAAACAAGTTGCGTAAATGTGAAAACGACGCGGCAGGAACGTCTCTGTGCGTGAGTAATGAATGAACCTGAATGTTATGTATTGATAACATGAATGTGACACCGGAAACGTCGCGTCCCCACATGCTGGTACTCCAAATACGGCGCTTTCAGTGACGTCAGCGCATTCTCGTTCTTTCGTTTGCCGCCGCTTTTTTTTTTTTTTTTTGTGTCGCCCCGTTCGTTCGAGGTCGGGCGCCCGTTCTGCCCTGACCTTGACATTGCGCCACGTGTAAGAGGGAGAGGAGGAGGAGGGGAAGGCACAATGGAGTCGTATGTGTATAGTGGCATCGCTGCAGCGCGCGGTGAACCGTAGAATTTGTTTTTGTTTTTGTTATTGTGTTATTGTTATTGTTATCTTCGGCGTGTGGAAACGATGAGAACGACCATCGAGTGCGTTCTGTATATCACGAAGTGAGTAAGTACATCGCGTTTCATACCCGAAGTGTTGCACTGCCTAGTACGAGGACGCGAGTTCGATTGCCGGAGGACGCACATCGATGGGGTCGAAATGCAGAAACAGCCGTTTGCCTGTAGGTTTGGGTGCGCATTCAAGTAAACTGAGGCAATCAAAATTATTCCGCAGCCCCCACTGTGCTGTCATGATGCCTCATAGTCGTATCTCGGTTTCTGCACGTAAGACCGCATTATTATTATTATTATTATTATTATTATTATTATTATTATTATTATTATTATTATTATTCAGCGAAGCTTCTATGAGTTACAGATTTCGGTGGCGGCGGCATCTACGCGACAAACCATGGCGCCTGCGAGCGTACAGAAGTGCGGCCTAATAAAATTGCCGGGCTTGCTGGTTCATAGTCTGGAATAGACTTGAGCGCGAAAAGACGGCACACAAGAAGACAAGACGACTAAACGAGAGCTTACTACCAACTGGTTTTATTCGAAAAAAAGGAAAGACAAAACGAAAAACAAACGAACACGGAAATATAAACGTCAGTGTGTTTTCGAGGGAGTGTGTATCATCATTTGATTGAACGCAATTTTTGACAAACTTTTGCCGTGTCTTACAACTTCTTGATGTGTGCGCAGGCGCACCTGTTGTGTACGGAGCTTTATATTTACGTGTTTTTTCTTCTTTTTTATGTTTTCGAATAAAACTATAGTTGGCAGTGAGTGCTGGCTTAGTCGTCTTCTTCTTGTGTCCCGTCTTTTCGCGCTCATATCTACTCCCAGAAATGTGGCCCTCTCAGGTGCGGCGGTCACATGGGAATTTGCGCCACTTTCCAGTATTTAATTGACGCGCTATAGGTCGTGCGCTTGTTGGCGATCAGTCGTTTCTGATACGGCAATCTTATCTTTTATCGAGGTCGCTTGTCACTTCGCGTTGCCGCATTTCATTGTTGCCCATCACCGTCTCATTTAATTGTTTCACGCGTGACCGTCGTTGTTGCCTGTAGCGACGGAATTGTTGCGCTGCTAAGCAGGGGCGTAGCCAGAAATTGCGTTTGTATGTGTGCGTGCATATATACGCAAGGAAAATTAAAAATTTCCGAGGGGTGAGGGTGAACCCCCCCCTCCGTCCCCCTTGGCTACGCCCCTGCTGCTAAGCTCGTGGGTGAAGGTTCCATTCCCGGTACGCAGCAGAAAAAAAAGTTGGGAGAGAGCATTGCGCGCATTGCGACAGAAAAGAAAAATTACACCATCTCCCGCTAAAGGGGACCATGAGGCGATGCGAAGCTGGAGCACTTGCACGATCGCGTTCCGTTGGCGTTCGTTGGGCATGCTACCGACCTCGCGTCGTGGAACGCGAAGAGGGACGCTACGCGCGTCGTATCTTCCATCTAGCCTGGCCGTTAATTCTCACAGGGCGAGCGGGGAACGCGGTCGACAGGCGGGCGAGAGGGGGGCAGCGTAGGAGAGGAGAGAGAAGGGGAGGGGACGCGCATGCGCTCGAGCTCATCACGGCGTTGCGCAGGAGATAATTTCGGCATGTCTAGCCCGCGTTTCAGAGGAAGAGTGGAAAGGGGGAGGGGAGAGGGAAAGTGGAGAGGGAAAATGGAGAGCGGAAGTGGAGAGGGTGAGTGAAGAGGAGGTGTGTGGAGAGGGTACGCGCATGCGCAGTAAGGGTGGTCACGCCGCACACCACCGGATTGAGCTCGGCCTTAAGATACTTCGCATCTAAAATAGTTCAGGCACGCACACGTACGCCTAGCTTCGCTTGGCTTGGTCTTGATTTTCCCGATAGGGGAAGGGCTAACGTTTTTTCTGTACATCATCCGGGATTTTTCGATGATTGACAACGCCGATTTCTAGCTCGCAACTGACGACGCCGACACCGCATTTTCTGCGACACGGGTTCTCTAATGCCATCGCTTGTTCTTCTTTTTCTTCTTAGTCGATTTATTGATCCTCCCACGCACCCCCCCCCCTCCCCTCCGAAACCTTTCTGCACCTAAAGTGCTTTTGCACCGCCTCCGGGATCGGAGGCATTGCAGGCTTTCTTCACCTTCCCCTGGTCTTGCCCCTTGATCGGTCTACCCATGACCAGCTACAATGTCATCTGAGGATGTTGTCATGTGAAGTCACGATATGTGACGTCGTGGTGACGTCATGATGACGGCACATATCGTGACTTGACGACGCAATAGGACGACGTCATCACTTGATTATTTTTTTTTTTTTGCATCACTCGTGTTGACGCCACCGACGCGGGACGCCGACGCCGCCGACAGTCAATTTTCTCGTTTGATGAGGCATCTAACGCTGTCGCCTTAGTATATAAATGAGCTGCCACTTTGCGCTGAGCTGCGCGGTCATTGACACGACGGCAGTCAACGTGCCGCGTGTGCAGCCGACGTGTACTAAATATGCCTTTCAGCCCATCCGTTCACGACGGCTGGCTCGGCGCGCGGCTCGGTCCTTGCATTATCGCGCACGAAGCGCCCCGCGTATCACGTGATTGACGCGTCCGCGGGTCGTACGTACGCTGTACACGACAGGTGCGTGCCTGACGAGGCGACGCCAGCTGCTGCTGTCGAACAGAGAAGGCGACCTTAATAATCGTCGTCCCTTGATGACCTTTCATAATGTCTGCGGCGTCGCGGCTTCCTCTTGTGGCGTCGGCTGTTCGCGATTGTTAGGTCGCGACCGTTTAAGTGCCAGGTGCCGAAAGGTTAAAAAAGTTGAGCCGTGAAAGGTCACCTTCCGTCGCCACTCACTCACTCACTCACTCACTCACTCACTCACTCACTCACTCACTCACTCACTCACTCACTCACTCACTCACTCACTCACTCACTCACTCACTCACTCACTCACTCACTCACTCACTCACTCACTCACTCACTCACTCACTCACTTATAGACACACACACACACACACACACACACACACACACACACACACACACACACACACACACACACACACACACACACACACACACACACACACACACACACACACACACACACACACACACACACACACACACACACACACTTATAGACAGACACAGGCGTGCTTACAGACACACAGACAGACAAGCAGGCGTACACGGACGCACCTACAGACCGACACAAACACACACGAAATGTCCAGCAGAGGGCGTTTTTCTTCTCGGACAACAATGGAAAGCTGAACACGTCCGCGGTAGAAATAAGTAAGAGGCGGTAAGAGTATTGGTGGCGGAAAAGTAGAGATGAAGTACAAAAATAAATAATGGGGAAAAATAAGGTCATTCTGCCTTGAATTTATATTGTTTTTGGTATAATAACATAGATTTAATCAATGTAGATAAGGTATTAGGCCAACATGAAACAAGGAAGGTTTTTTTTTTCTCTCTCTTCGAGCCTGGTGGCAGACATGTCACCGCCCCGTTGTAAAGGGGACGCTCATAGCATCCATCCATCCATCCACGAGCGAGACCCTGGACAGCGAGCTACAGGCGCTGAGAAAAAAAACGGCGCTCGCTGTTGCGATCGATATATAGAAATAAAAAGGCTACGTGTTGAACAATGGATGCTTCACCTGCCTCTCCCGTACGTTCGTCCTTACCTGCCGGGCTAGGTCCAGCCGCGGCCGTCTGTGGGTTGCTTTAATAAATGACTATTCGCGTGTGTCCTCTTTTCGTTTGGCCATTTCTTTCTTTCTTTCTTTCTTTCTTTCTTTCTTTCTTTCTTTCTTTCTTTCTTTCTTTCTTTCTTTCTTTCTTTCTTCTTTCTTTCTTTCTTTCTTTCTTTCTTTCTTTCTTTTCTTTCTTTCTTTCTTTCTTTCTTTCTTTCTTTCTTTCTTTCTTTCTTTCTTTTCTTTCTTTCTTTCTTTCTTTCTTTCTTTCTTTCTTTCTTTCTTTCTTTCTTTCCCGTACACTGCCGACAATGGGCGGGGCGAGGTTAAAAGGGTTATACATGGGCGGGACCCTACACTCGTTATCCCTGCGAGTCGTTTTTGACAAGCCAGCGTTTCTCGTGCGAGCTCGGTGTGATCCCTGCGATCTTTCCTAGCTACACATGTCCGGAGACGCCCTTGAGATCAACCGACGTGTTCGTTCCTAGTGATTTATAAAGTGGAACCCAAGAAGCTGTAACGAAAACGGAGCGCACCGTTAGAAGAATAGTTAAAGGTGTACTGCACACCATTTCGAGACATCGCAAAAAGGACATTTTTCTTTTCCTTGGTACGCAGTGTCAGCGCTCTCCACACACCGGAGTCGGAGAAACCGTATAAAATATTTTAATTTGACTTTGAAGTTTTCGTCGCTGAACATCTGCAAGCCAGCCCCACTGCAATGGACATTATCCCGACGAGTCAACACAGTTCCCCCGAGTATTGGCCTCGAGGAGTTACGGAGTCGCCCTCTATCGGACGCGCCTCGATTGCGTGCTAGGCAGGATACCGCCGGCGCGCTCCCCATAGGTTTTGCTGTCGGCGCTCTACAAAAATACCTCGCGGAAGCCCTCCAGGGCATTTCCGTAAGTACTTTCGAAATGAACTGTGTTCTTTACTGTCAAAATAATCATTTTCGACGAACTGAAAGCACAAGATAGTCTACAGTCGCTGTCTCATTGCAGAAAACCGAGCTCCCGCTTCACGCGGTCACCGCGTTGGAGACCCCTGAACCGGCCTCTTGCGTGAAAGGTAGTCACTCGCTGAGTGCAAACTATGTGAAATATCTCGTTAGAGTAGACTGCCTGTATAACCAAACGGAGCATAACAGAAAGAAGCCTCAAGCCAGCGATCGCACGCGTTCGCGACGACTGACGGTGCCTCTGCATGTAAGAGCGTCTGCATGTATGTTCGTACTGATGGTTTCGCTTTTTCTACGAGCGCGTTTTGGCACCGCGCTGTGAACTTTAGGCCGCAAAATATGAGAATTTGTGAGTAAACAAACAACTACTGTTGCGCGGACGCTATCAGAGCAGTTCAAAATCAATTTCCTTACAACTGCGGCTTCGGTGCGCATGGCAACTTTGTGATCTGCCGTCCCGACGATTCAGTGTATTTTTTTTTTCTTTTTCGGTCTAAATTCGGGTACGTTTCAATGTCATTTGACAAGTTGTCTCAAACTGCGTATTGATCGGTCTTCTCAGCGGGCAAATGCCGCTGCTTCTGTTTCTTTATTCAGCGCATTCGTTTCGTTTGGTGCTCACACAAAACGTGAGCAAATGCGACGCATTTTTTTAATGCTCCTTAATTATCGTTCCGTTTGCGTTCCAGTGAACTTGCCGCTCTCTGTCATCAACATACGCATAGACCAAAGCTTCACCACTTCGAGATTGCTGGTGGAAGGAGAACCAGTCTACGAGACCGAGCATGTAGTAGCATGCGACGCTTAGCTAGGAAAACAAAAGAAAATACAGCAACGTTTGCCGGACTTGTTCTGCAAACGTCGGCTGTGAACTATAATAATAATAATATCTGGGGTTTAACGTCCCAAAACCACGATATGGTTATGAGAGACGCCGTAGTGGAGGGCTCCTGAAATTTCGACCACCTGGGGTTCTTGAACGTGCACCTAAAGCTAAGTACACGGGCCTCAAACATTTTCGCCTCCATCGAAAATGCAGCCGCCGCGGCCGGGATTCGATCCCGCGACCTTCGGGTCAGCAGTCGAGCGCCATAACCACTAGACCACCGTGGCGGGGCTCAGCTGTGAACTAGGACCCACATGAACTTGAAATAGCGGTGAATAAAATAGAAGTTATTGCAGCAACCAGCAGCCGCAAAACAGGATAGTAATTATTTGGCGTGTATCCCAGCAATTTTGGCAGCGGTGTCGTGTCTAACGCCAACAGGGTGGCATCTTTCCCACGTAAATAAATGAGGCTCCAAGAAAATACATGGGGTTGGCCGGTGGGCCGATCATCGGTGGGCCGATCACGGAGGCAATGCAAAATTTATGTATCTTATGAAGCAACGCATGCCTCATCAAATGGGAAGGTTGCTCGTCGGCGTCCCGCGTCGGCGGCGTCAACACGAGTGATGCAAAAAATAATCGTCACGTGATGGTGTCACCATATGACGTCATCATGACGTCACAGATCGCCAAAATATGTAGCATCATTATGACGTCACAAAATGTGACTTCACATGATTACGTATGCACACGTCATGGTCGCTTTGCATTGCCTCCGTGACCGATCACGGAGGCCGTGCAAAACCGCGTTAGGTGCATAACGCTTTTGGAGGGAGGCGCGGGAGAATCAGTACATCGACTGACAAGAAGATGATGGCTTTCGCCTTCTAGTCACCTTTAACGAATGTATAAGGGACCCTGTGCGTTTTTTAATTCAACGGATCTAAACAATGAATTGCGCATCTGCAGCCAATTTTGTGGACGCTGAGAACGGGGCCGACGATCAAGAGGTCGCATTGGAGGGTTCTGAGATGGCATCGCACGTGGTAAAAGGTAGCGCTTTTACCATCCTGTGGCAGATAAGCATCATTTGCCGGCGGGAAGCGCGCGCGAGCCATCGTCTCAGTGCGCGCTGTCTGCTACTCACCGAACATCGCAGGCCCGACGCAGTAACGAAAGTCTTCGTCGCGGATGTGCTTGTTGCACACAAGACTCGTAGCGGATGGCTACTTGCCAGTTCTTAGCTTTACAAACCGTGCTTCACACTGTTTCTTGTCCCGCGGTTACCAGTGCAGGCTGACACTGGGCTCCTCTGCGTAAGCGCGGCACTGCGGCACCCAGCGGTAGAGCCTCATGTTCGTCGCCTTCGGAGGCAGCCACTCTATTACAATCGTTTCAATTGAGTAGAAAATGAGAGAAAACTTCCGAATTTGAACAGACCGCAGCGCATGTGGGACTTGAAACTCGTTTTCAAAGCACGCGGCAGTGCGCCACAAGCAGCCGACGCGGCCGCTGAGACCACGTGATCCTGCCAAGCACGTCACGCCGACGGTGGCGCCGGCGTTTCCAGTGGTGGGCCTCGAGGCCAATACCCCGAGTTTGCGAGTTCTGCGTCCTGCATGCAGCCTAAATCGCAGAAATCACTGTCAGGGTCACTGGACCCCAATTCACTCATCGATTTTTATGTGCACCACGAGCAGATGACTGATTTGTCGCTAGTACGTCGCGAGTTTCTGTGTCCCCGTGACGCCACACTGCTATGAAACGTCACCGAGAAGCAGCCCCCTCGATATCGAAACCGAAAGCGTCTTTTTAGGGTAGCGGTAATTAAAATATATTCGATGCATTCCCAGGCACCACAATACTCGTTTTAGGTTTCTCGACACCAGTATACTTATTGAGAGCAACAATCCGAAAATTTTTGAAATTCGTGTCAGTAATCCTTAGTTAACATTTTAAATAGAGAACTCCCTTGCGAATCGGTTTCAGGCTTCAGTTGAAGAGTGCGAGTTCCCACGACAAGTAATAATTGTTGGGGTTTTATGACTCAACCACGATATGATTATGGGGGACGCCGTAGTGGAGGGCTCCGGAAATTTCGACCCCCGGGGTTCTTTAGCGTGCACTGAATCTAGGTACACGGGCCTCTAGCATTTCGCCTCCATCGCAATGGGGCCGCCGCGGCCAGGATTCGATCCCGCGACCTTCGGGTCAGCAGTCGAGCTCCATAACCACTACACCGCCGTGGCGGGCCGCCAAGCTATCACGTGAAACTGTAATGAAGACGAAGTGCGCTTTAGGATAGTTGTTTTTTTTTAAAATAAAAATAGAACTCCATTGCGAAGCTGTCTCATATGCTTGAATTGAAGAGCGAGAGCTCGCACGAAAAAAAAAGAAAAAAAAAGCAGAGAGAAGGCTGATTTTTACAAGGGCTCGTATCTTTGTTGGGCACAGCCAATGACACTATCAGACAGTTAAGCCAAGGAAAGCACAGCGGACATTATCTGTTGTATTATAACTGCAGTGTTATGATTGTAACCTGAATTGAAAGGAATTAAGGTGGACTAAAAAACACCCTTTCCGTCTGTGGGATCCGAACCCACGACTTTTCGAATTTTAAACAAAAACACGTAACAAATACGCAAACGTGAGTTATACTGGCACTGTTGACTGGTATTGGCTATTGTGCCTCTATTGGCTCGTTTGGATCGGCTAATCTTTGCTACTATGGTCTAGTTTGGCTACGCGCTGTAATAACCACGCGATAAAATACGTTTGTACTACTAAGGATCTGCCTGGTTCCGCAAAACGGTTCGCGCACTCACTATACGACAGTATTACACTTTAGAAAAGAAATTCCCCAAAAGCTTCTTCAATTTTTTTTTTTACCATTCTCGCCGTTGGACTCATCTCACCTGCTGTGCGCAAAACGAGAGGCGGGCGATAAATACCGTGTTTTTCACACAATAAGCCCCCCTGCCTTATATTACTCGCAATCGCTGCACTTACCGCAGCAGGAAGAGATATAACGAGCCTGTGATTACGCGTCCGCTCCTTCTTATTAGGGCTTAATTCCGTCTCATTATACGCCTTTGTTGGCGCGGAAGGCAGGCGTTTGCGGGCGAACGCGCTTCCGTGAATACGTTAAATTAATTCGGCCGCGAAACCATGGCGATATCGCTGCGGGGAACCAGCAATCGCAATGACCACGGCGGCGCGTATAGCTTGTTTATGATTTAGCTTCCAACGATGTTGCCTTCCTGTTGTATGAAAGGGGTAGCGGGAACTGACAGGGGGAGGGGGAGAGGAGAAGAGTAAATTGAAGCGGGCAAAAGTAGTTGCATAGTCCATTATGCGTTTGCTTAAAACGACACGAAGACGAAAGTCATCTTTTTCTTCTTAGTCGATGCATTGATCCTCCCCCCGGAAGCTTTCCGTACCCAACGTAGTTTTGCGGCGCCTCCGGGATCGGCCCACTTTTTGAGCGAGCGAAGGTGTCACGTGATGAAGACATCGCGTGGTGTCACGCTATGTGACGTTGTGATGACGTCACATATCACGGGGGGGCCTGTGACGTCATGACGACGTCATATGGTGAAGTCGTCGCGTGATGATTTTTTGGCATCACTCGTGTTGACGCCGACAATCACTTATCGCTTTTGATGTGGCATCTAATGCTTTCGCCTTTAAAAAAAAAAGAAAAAAAAGAACAACCTGCATTAGAGAACGTCGGCCTGACGTTGACACCGATTTTTTGTCTATGTGTACTTGGTTGTGTCGAGATGAAAATTTGCAGAAACCATGCAGTTCTTTTGTGCTCATTCCATACCGCACTTTCCTTTCTGTATACGTCATGGCAACTTTAAAACGTTTCTCTTTGCGCCTTCCTCGTGCCGGGCAGGCTTGTTTGCGATAAGGTTGCAGTGAGCATGCGCAAACATTCTTTCTTTTTCTTAACTGCCTACGCGCATGGCCGAATGGTATAGCACGCAGCGTCCCTCTTTATATAAACCGCCTCGCGGTCGTAGTGGTCGTCTGCTAAATTGTCGTCTGCACCACATACGCCTCAAGGACACTTCCTCAAAAGGGAACTCGCCTTCGCATCACTTCTCTGTTGTTCGCAATTTTGATGCCGAAAAAAAAAAGCTAAGAAACAAGACAAAACAAAGGCGCTTTCTATTGTGCCCCTAGCATCATCGCCTTTTTCTTTCCTCCGTGACATCTCCGCGAGTTTCGTGACACTCACTCCTAGTAGCCCAGTTCTTGTTTGTTTTGAAGCAAGAAAGAACGGACAGAAAAGAAAGCGACAACCTTGCGTTATTCTTTTTCGTGCGTCGCCACTTTGTTTCCTTCCTCGTGGTCCACTACGGTCACTCTCTTTCGGGGTGTTTTGGATTAGGTGCTATTACCAGAGGGAGACTGCACGGCGCTTCCATCGTTAAGGTGTACACGGCCAAAAGAATGGTCGTTAAGTGTGCGGGTTTGCCCCGTGTTCGTACTGGTTGGTTACTTCGTTAGTTAAATCGGGTTTTATGGAGCAAAAAGTGACGGAGGCTATATGCTTCGTCAGTCGCGAGGTATCAGGTAGAAAAAGGGAAAAAAAAAAAAAAAACTTGAAGGACGCTTGAGCTTCGCCTGTAAGAGTGGAACGCGACAGCGTAATCGGGCACCGTGCGCATCGCCTTCTCAATTGCTGTAGCCTGGCTTCGATTCTTGGTGGAAGCCTTAACCGCGTACCGCAATAAAAGGAACGTCTGTGCGCGTACACACTTGGAGTTTTTCAAACTATCCTAGAATGCCTACTGCAAGCGTACAGTTTGCGAAGTGCCCACTACGCCATAATTCTTCCTTTCGCCTATGGGCGAAGGGCCCATGCAGTATGCACGGCAACTATACACGCACACGCTGTTGCTGATAATGATGACTGATAACGCCTGTGCGCTTTGTAATGGGTGGGCCTTTTAAAACACCCGATAAAACACGTTTTTTCCCAAGCAGTTTCAAGCACTGGCGTGGCTCCGCGGTAGAACACACGCTTGCCGCTCAGAAGGCCCGTGTTCGATGATCATTACCTCGCTGGATCACCTGTAAGTGGCGCAAGGACCAATAAAAAGAACCGTGATAACTCAGAAGTGGGCTCGACTCCCGCTTGGGGCGGGCCACATTTCGACGGGACCGAAAGGCGCACAATTAACACTTCCCGTGTATACTTAGATTTAGTTGCATGCGTTCAAGAATCTCCAGCTGGTTCGTGATTGGTCCGGTGTGTCTCCCACTTCGGCGTGCTTCATGATCATGCGGTTGGTGATTCTGAAGCGTAAAACCCCATAATTTAATTTTTGTTTCTCTCTCTTTGTCAGCGGTGTTGTCCTTGGTGCGCGTGACATTCTCGGCGGCGAGCCGGACATTTTCAAATCTGTGAGCTCCTGTTTCCTGTTGTGGCTTTTGCGTATGTCCTGACCTGCAGCCTTGCTATATATGTATACGTGTATAACCTTGTTGTCGTTATTAAATTCGAGAAATGTCCCCCCGTTTGTTCGAAACTGTCCTCCAAGAACTCACGCAAGACGTATTTTAGGGCTTGACGCATGTCGCGGTGCGTTGGTATTCCTCTTTCACTCGTTAGAGATGTCACTACCTGGAAAAAAAAAGCATGAGACATGTTTAAAAGATTTAAGCCACATAATAGAACGTCCATCTTTTGTTTCTTTGTCAGAAGTATGTGGAATTCCGTTGGTAAAAAATGCAGGCTGAAATTTCGAGCACTACAAGCTGCGGCGTGCGAAAAGCTCCCAAAGGTCTGTAGAGTGAAAAAAATCAGGCGAAGCTTGCACTCTCCGCGCGAGGCTTGAAACGGCGAAACTGGATGATTCTGAAGACTAATTTGGTTGATTTTAGGTTGTTTCAAGGCCTTAATTAAGGCTCATTCACATCGCAGGGGCATTCACATGCCCCTGCGACTTGCACCGGTCGCGCAACCATTTGCGACTCAGTCAAAACGCGACTCAAAGCGACCGATGTTCACACCTGCGTGCGACTCCATAGACAGAAACTCGCGCTGAAAGCAAGCGTTTGCGCCTCTTATATATCTACGATCACGTCGTCGTTGGCGTAGGCCTTCCATCGCTTCGGGGGTCTTCTCGCAGCCGCCGTTGCCTTTCCAGTTCCTAGTATTGTCTCGTTGTACGTACTCGGGGTCTTCGGCTCGCTGCCGTCGCTTCTCAGCCATTTGTTGTGCTAACTGCTGCCTTCTTCATTTGTAGGGGACCATGTGGTGAGTAGTGGGATGTAACCCAATTTCTGTGGCACATGCCCGTTTACGATGATGATAGTTTTCTGCGATCGACTCACAAGGAACGATTTGCTAAACAGCTTCGCCGCTAAAATTGTTAAAATTACGGTATACTGATATGCGGGCGCAGCGTTTTGCACTAGGGGTGGGGGGGGGGGGGGCAATGTTTCATAGCAGCTGGCCCCCCTCCCCATATTGGTCGTGTCCAAAAGACAAGCCTTGCAAGGAATTTAAAATTTTAAATTAAAAAAAAATATGCAAAGAATTAGATTTAAAGGGAAAGCGCCCCCTCAACACCCCCCCCCCCCCCGCCTCCCTCCCCTTTCCGTGCTCACGCCTATGTGTTGTGTGGGCATCAGCTAATGTGTACAATTGTGTCTTACGCGTGGTGCCGCAGACTTGAACAATGCACCATGATCGCGATCTTCGTGGAAAAACCCTGTACCTTCCTGTTGGTGAAAACAGAAGCGAGGACAGTTCTTCAAAACTTAAGTGTGCACTAATGGAAGTCTGTTGTCCGTACTAGGACATAAAAAAAAAAAGAGGAAAGAAATGGGCTTACAGATCATGGTGTCACTATGCTATCGCTAACTTAATGGGGCGCTTATAAGCACGTAGTCTCCGCGCGTTGAGTGCTTCGAGGCATTTTTTTTTTCAATTGCGACGTTTTGACCTTCAGAAGGGTGAAACTCACTTCCAGCAACATGAAGAGCACTTGTACTATATGACCTTGATGAACCCATTTCTTTTTCCTGGAAGTACATGAGTAGACTACCGCTACAATCAATACTACTACTACTACTACTACTACTACTACTACTACTACTACTACTACTACTACTACTACTACTACTACTACTACTACTACTACTACTACTTTTAATAATCAATCAATCAATCAATCAATCAATCAATCAATCAATCAATCAATCAATCAGTCAGTCAGTCAGTCAATTATTTAACGTGCCCAGGAACAACCGTGAGGTCTTTGTGCAGGCGCACGCAAAAAAAATCAATAAAAATAAACAATACAATACAGACAGTCTTCAGAAATAAAAAGAGCAAAAACACGTAGACAAAGAGAAATGAACACAAAAGGGGAGGAGTAAAATAAGACAATATGAGAAATATTGAAGGGGAATAAAAAATTAGATTGCACATATACAACTATGCCGAAAGACGGAGAAGGGAAGACTTTGTACATTTTGCCATACTATGTCAAAACAGTGCAAAGCTCGGATAAAAACAATGATTGTGGGCTATGAAAAATGTCAAGATCAAGAAAATTAACATTATAGAGACTTTGTATTCTGTGAACGGTAGAGTGTTGGAAGAAGCAGGCGGGTACATGAAACGGTCTGTTCTCTCTGGTTAACTTACGCGGAATTCGAAAATTTACACAATTGAGAAGTACAGGGCAGGATATGATACCGTGGACTAGCTTGTAAAGAAATAAGAGATCAGAGCGATTTCGTCGGCAGTGAAGTGATGGCAGTGATAATAATTCAGCAGTATTTGAACGAGATCCAGAGTCATTTTTAGCAAAGCGATGGTTATATATGCTGAGGAATTTTTTCTGGACTCGTTCAATGGTGTTACCGCTGGATTGAGCAATGCCATTCCATATCACGGACGCATACTCAAGTTGCGGAAGACATATTGCCGTGTACAATTTGTGTAGGGCCATGGGAGACCTGAATTCTCGAGATATTCTACAAACAAATCCGAGAGAACGAAGGCCCCGCATAGCAGTTTAACGCGCTGTCAACAACAACACCAAGATCACTGATTTCATAAACCTTGCATAACGGCACAGAATTGGCAAAGTATTGAAATAAATAATAATAATAATAATAATAATAATAATAATAATAATAATAATAATAATAACAATAATAATAATATAAAATGGTACCCCGCGTGTATTTTAATATATAGGAGACGGACGAAAGTTGACGGCCTCCGAGTTCCACAGTAACTTTTATTGCCTTTAACAGGTTACTACCACCATATACCGTTACCATCTGCATTTTACCACCTATTTATAGGTAAATGGTTAGTGTTGTGCCTAAAAGTGAGTAATCACTATGCTAACAACTACCTTTCTCTAAAGAGCGCACGACCGTTCGAGTGATCGGTGAAATTGCGCGTCGAGGCGTGAGGACAGTTTTGGATTTACCCTTGGCCATGAACACGCTTAAATTGCGTGTGACATCCATGGTATATTTTGTATGATGTAGTAGCACGGTGTTCGCGGTTGATTGACTGCTCATTCGGACGAGTACGTATATATATACGCAAGCTATAAAGAAGCGCGCGCTTTTGTTTTCCGTGTGCACTTAAAGGCACGCAACGACGTGATCAGTGTGCAGGTTACATTTGTATAACACGGAAGCCCGTCACGCTAATCGGCGATTCAGCAGTGTATAGGTATATGTGGCATCAGATAGCGCTCAAAACAACATCCCTGATCACGGCGGCGCGCGGCAACCGTTTCAAGGATCTTTCCTCGTTTTCATTCGGTCGTGACGTTCATTGTTTTTTGCAATGTCATCGCAAAATGTCATGTCATTGTTTTTTTGCAGTATAACTTCTTCTATACCCATGCCCCGCCACGATAGTCTATAGTGGTTATGGCGCTCGACTGCTGACCCGAAGGTCGCGGGATCGGATCCCGGCCGCGGCGGCTGCATTTTCGATGGAGGCGAAAATGTTTGATCGAGGCCCGTGTACTTAGATTTAGGTGCACGTTGAAGAACGTTGAAGAACCCCTCCATCGAAAATACAGCCGCCGCGGCCGGGATTTGATCCCGCGACCTACGGGTCAGCAGTCGAACGCCATAACTACTAGACCACCGTGGCGGGGCTGAACGGCACTTCAATAGCCTCATATGAAAACGGGTGTGGCAATGCATTTCGCATTCCGGGGCGTCGTTAATTTGACGTCACGGCGTTTACAAAACGGAGAAATCATTCGCGTAAGCTCCCAAGATGGCGGGTCAGGTGCTGTTGGACCGATAATGCGAGAGAGAGAGAGAGAGAGAGAGAGAGAGAGAGAGAGAGAGAAGCTATAAGGTCTCGCTTTCCGCGACCATGGAGAACTCCCCCGCCGGCCCGCAGTGGTGAACAGGGGTAAACCGACCACGTGTAAGGAAATTACTCAGCACTTCTGTCTCGGCAGGAGAGACTTTCCCCTTCCTCACAAGAAGTTAGAGCGCAGGCATTGACTCTCAGATTATTGCAGACGGGCTCGTATCCCAGCCCGGCTTTATTATATGTATGCAGATGACTGCGTTATCTATAACACCATCTCAAATGTTGAAGATCAGGAAGCGCTTAACAGAGTTTTTTCATTGTTTTGTAACTGGAGTGAAACCTGGCAAATGTCTATTAATTTCAAAAAGACTGTAGCCATGACCTTTTCAAATAAGAAACAGCCTCTTAATTTTATATATACTAATGATGGTGTCAGTCTAGCTCGTGTCACGGAGTTTAAATACCTTGGTGTAACTTTGACAACAAATTTAAAATGGCACACGCATGTCGAGACAATCTGCAACAAGGCTCTTCGAAAACTTTGGTATCTCCGACGTACGTTAAGCAACTCGACAAAAGAATGCAAATTGACAGCGTACAAGACCTTGGTCAGGCCTATACTCGAATATGCGTCGGTTGTTTGGTCACCTCACCACAAACATGACATAGCTATGCTAGAATCTGTTCAAAAAAAAAGCAATAAGGTTTATTTTGCGTCGCTATGACCGGCGGTTCTCGCCTAGTGCGCATGCGCATGTTTTATCGCTGCAGCCTCTCGAACATCGGCGCACTTGCGATCGAATCATCCTCCTGCATAAGATAGTTCACACCGGCTTGAGTGTACTAGCACCCATTTCTTTTGTTGCAGCTTCTGCACGCCGTACGCGACGATTCAATTCCCTAAATATTATGCCGTTTAGAGCTAGTCTTGATTGTTTTAAGTTTTCCTTTTTTCCGCGGACCGTGGATCTATGGAATGAGCTTGATGGGTCTCTGCGCAGACTCGATGCTCAGCAATTTGAAAAAGAGTTGCGAAATCATGTATTTTGTTAAATTGTATTTTTTTTTATTCATTGTGTTGAACATCTGTATCCACTCCTGCTGTGTCTCAATAACTGAGACAGCAGCATTTGTAAAAAAATAAATAAATAAATAAATAAAATAAATTACACAAGATTTATCCCGACGCTTGTCCCAGTAGCTCTTGTTCTGGCGTTGCCCCCCCCCCCCCCCCCCCCCCCCCCCTTTACGAGGCACGGACCAAATAAACCAGGACAAGTGGATATCTGCTATCAAGAGCCCCGATCGATGCTGGGGCTCAACTGTATGGGTTGTCCAGAGAGCCCACGATGCGGCGGTCGGGCTTGGCCTGACTTATAAGTCAGGCCAAGCTAGAGTCACTGTATACAGTGACTCTAGCCTGACTGTCCTAACGTGGGAGCAGCCCGCTGCGCGCCGTGTCGTGCACTTCAAGATTTTTCAGTGAAGTTTTGCATCCATCCATACATCTAAGGAAATGGCTTGTTCACGGAGAGACGAGCTCGCCGAGCAATGCCGGCTGCGTGACGTAATGCGGCTGCGCTCTGCTGTCTATTTCCTTCCTTCACGGGTCCACGCGATGCCTGCAGGGTCTGTGTACGCATGCGCCGTACACACTGACCGGTGGTGTGAAGTTCTCCGTCCTGGTAGAGTGCGCCCCTGGCCTCAGCTCTCTCGCCCAAATGCCGTTTAGGCGGGGAAACAATGGTCATGTTTCCCGTGAGAAGAGAAAGAAAGAAAGAAAGAAAGAAAGAAAGAAAGAAAGAAGAAAGAAAGAAGAAAGAAAGAAAGAAGGAAAGGAAGAAAGCAGCTTCTGGCGTCGCGGTCGCCCTTATCATCATTAGACGCCCTCTCCCTCGGCTTCAGCTTTTGAAGGTCGCCGCGGCTACTGCATGCTTAACGGTGCGCGTGCACTTCCTGGTCGCTTACGGTGGCGAGAGGGAGAGAGGGAGGGTGACCGAGGCGCACCGTGCGTTGCTGCAGGCGCACCGACGTGTGGTCAGGCAGGACGCTCGTAGCTGGCGCTTCCTTCTCGCGTTTCGTTCGCTTCCTGCTCGCACGTAACCATCAGCGCACTACTTCCTTCACTCTGAGGCAAGAGGGCTGTATGCGTACGCACAGGGAGGTGGGAGGCGGCTGCCCCCGCTAATCAACTGTGGGGGGTGGGGGGGGGGGGGGGGGGGGGGCTCCTGGTGACGTCTTCACGTAATGGTCATTTTTTGCACCGTGCACTGGCGTTGACGCCGCCGACACGGGACGCCGGTCAGTTTTCGCGTTTGATGAGGCATCTAAAGCTTTTAGTTGGGGTGTAACGTCCCAAAACCGCCATATGATTATGAAGCACGCAGTAGTGGAGGCCTCCGGAAATGTCGACCTTCTGGGGTTCTTTAGCGTGCACCTAAATCTAAGCACGTGGGCCACTGGCATTTTCGTCTCCATCGAAAATGCGGCTTCCACGGCCGGGATTCGATACCGCACCCTTGTGGTCAGCATTCGAGCACCATGACCACTATAGACCTCCGTGGCGGGTCTGCGTGAGGAAGTTTGGCTTCCCTGTTAGGTGGCAAAGGAGGAGGCGTATAATTAACTGTAGCTCATTAGTCAGCGGGGCTTCGTCGCTTGGTCGATAGGAATGGTGTAGATGTGCGGACGTCCGCTCCGCGTGTTTCTTCTCCTGTATCTCCTGCGTATCTTTCTCTCGGATGCCTCCACTCCATTCCCCGTGGCGCCGAGTCATGTGGTTCCACACGGGCTGCAGAATGGAGCGCCTCCCTTTCTCTTCCTAACAATAAACCACAAATATCCATTAGTCAAGTGTTCGGCTTTCGTGCCAGCGTGCGCGCATGCAATCTATATAGAGTGAGCTGGCGCCCGTACTCGTGAATCGATTGCGCCGAGGAAACAAGCTTGTTTTTTCCTCCGCTCGGTCCCCCGTGGATCTTATAATAAGGGCGCTCGCGGTGGGCTGTTGTGGCTTCCCCGCAGCGCACGATGAAGTACGGAAGCCGTTTGGGCCTCCGGCACGCGGTGCGCTTATGGATTGTTTACCTGCCTCTCGTGGTCGACCCGTTTCCATGGTAGCATACCCTTTGGATGAACGTCATCTTGTTTTTCTTTCTTCGTTGAATAAGTGCTGGTGTCCTTTTAACAATATACCGGCTATAAGGGTAGCTTAAAATACAAACAATACCTCGTATTGATCCGGTTATTAGACTATACGGAATACCCTTATTAGACTTTTACGCTCCCTGTTCATCTGTACGCTTTCGCCGTCCGCCTCGGTGGTTTACAGTAGTTACGGCGCTCGGGTGCTGACCCGAAGGTCGCGGGTTCGATCCCGTCCTCGGCGGTCGCGTTTCGATGGTGGCGAAAGGCTATAGAGGCGCGTGTACTTAGATTTAGGTGCACGTTAAAGAACCCCAGGTGGCCGAAATTGCCGGAGCCCTCCACTACGGCGTCCCTCATAATCATATCGTGGTTTTGGTACGTGAAACCCCAGGTATATTATTATTATTATTATTATTATTATTATTATTATTATTATTATTATTATTATTATTATTATTATTATTATTATTTGTGTCCGCTTTCGCTTAGAAAGCAGTCACTTGGCTCATTAGACCAAAAAATAACTGCGAAATAAAACAAACAACATCTTGGCTAATGTTAGCGTGAACACGCGATGTGATGGTATAGATCTGGATTAGGGGTGTGCGAATATTCGAAAGTTTCGAATATTCGTCGAATATTACATTCGAAATATTCGTATTCGATTCGAAAATCGTGTATTCGAAAAGTTTCGAATATTCGATAACTTCGAATATTCGAAAAATTCGAATACGCGATTCGATTATCATGCATAAAATAACTCGTCTTCCACATTTCTGCTGCGTTCGTATCGCTAAAAACGTTGCCGAGAGGAGCGATAAACATCCTAAGTACACGGAGGCACGATATCTGCCTGCGACGAGCGCCCCAATACGTATGATTTATTGCTGGTGCATCTCCGACGTGCAGCGCTGTTGGCGATCATGTAACCGTACATTTTGAATATTATGCGGCCGTAACGTGCTGCACTACCACTCGTTCACCATGCGGGACCACTTCTGGAGAAAGACAGTGACCCACGTGACGGGTGGCGGACTGTTCAGATACCCCAGTCTGGGAAAGCTTTGCCCCATGTAACTCCCTATACCAGCCACTTCTGTTCCAAGCGAGCGTGCCTTTTCAGTGGCAGGGGAGGGAGGTTCTCTGTTACAAGGGAGCGCCTGCTGCCTGATCATGTGGAGCAACTCATATTTCTTCATGATAACATGCATTTATTACTTTCATTGTGCCGTGATATTTGCTTGTGTTGTGATGTGCATTGTGCTAGCCTAGTCATTGTGTTCGGGAGATAGCAGTGTATGTTGTGCTGCCATGTTTTTATAGCACTGTATGTTGTGCTGCCATGCCAAGGCTGTTAATGTTTTTTTTTTTTTCAAATAGCTACATGTTAAATAAAATATTGTTACTGTGGAGGCATTTTTCCTTTGATATTCGATATTCGATTCGATATTCGAAGGTGGATATTCGTATTCGATACGTATTCGAAAAATTTGATATTCGCACACCCCTAATCTGGATTTTTTTTAAGGAAAAGAACATCTTCGGTGACGATCTTTAAAGGGTTCCTGAACCGTTTTTCCAAGTAATCATCGGATGACCTCAGTATCAGAACGTTGCCTCACGAATCGATTGCCGCAAAAATATTTAGAATCCGTCCACGACGAGCGGAGTTACAGGGATTTGTTGCACGCTTTAAACACTTTTTCTCTCCTCTCGTCCCGACGAGAGCGCTGGAAGCTATACACATATGGAGGGATGACACGGGGCGAAAGAATCCATGTCAGCGCGCTTCATGACCTTGAGCGCGTGTCATAAAACGTGATCGCTCCCCCCCCCCCCCCCCCACCACCAGCGTGTGATTCCGGTGCGCGGTAGTGTACTACTGTGTAATTTTAGCACGCTGTATAGCGCGGCGCCGGCACCCCAAGAACCGCATCTGATCTAAACTCCGCTCTTGGTTTATGTAAGATTTCGGCTAATAGCAGGAATCTGCTGTATGACGTCATACAGCAGCCGCTATCAGCTCCGAAGAGAATGAGGGCGGGCCTCTGTGTGAAGAGAGGGCTCTTGAGAAAGTGACAACTGGGCGCTCCGCTTATAAACTATCCTTGCCGCGCACGACTGTAAGATTTCGGTGAAGTTTTCACAGCAGTGTCTGTTTTCTACTGTATGTGTTTTTTTTTACCAAGTACAAATGGTATTAAGAGTACTTTAATGATTTTTCCTTTTGCCTATTGATAATTGCTTCTGCATTTTTTTGTATGTGTGGGCAAATTGAAGTCACCAGGCGCTGTGAAATGAAACAGCCGCTGCGCTATGCCATATAAAGAAAATACTGAATTCATTGTCGGAGACGCCATTATGCGTAATGAAAGTCACCTTATAGGCTTAGGTAGGGGGAGGTGCTTGTGGCGCTGAATCAGCCACTGTGTGTGTGTGTGTGTGTGTGTGTGTGTGTGTGTGTGTGTGTGTGTGTGTGTGTGCGTGCGTGTGTGTGTGTGTGTGTGTGCGTGCGTGCGCGTGCGTGCGTGCGTGCGTGCGTGCGTGCGTGCGATACGAACAACGCCGAGTGGGCCCGCGTGCGCATAATGAATGAGCGCGTCTGGCTCGCTGAACGTCGATAAAGAACCGCGAGCCGACGAGACGGCAGGCGTAGTCTCGTATCTGTCTCATATATATTCGTACAGGCCGCGGCGCATGCTTAGACAATAATAAGCAGACCGTCAAATAAAAGAAAGGAAAAAGAACGCCAAGTGCCCATTACGGTGAGCTTCTAGGAACGATAGTTGGTACTTGATTGCGTGTGCCTGTGTGAGCCACGAAATGCGTATGAAACGTTAACGGTCCGCTGAACGCATGCAGACGATTCTATCGTCTGCCCCCAAATTGCCGTCGTCTGCTTGCGATCGTGGTCATCTGCTGTCCGTCGAGAAAAAGGACATTTGCAGCGCAGTTTCTTCTCGGCCAACAAAGGGCAAACATGTAAAACCGAGAAATGAAATAACTTGAGTACAAAGAGAGAGGCATGGCCGGCGCTTATCATCGTCGAGGAGCTTCAGTATAGATCGAGAAATCGTCACGGTCATCTGGACGTCGTCTGCGTTTACCGCCGCCGCCATAATCAATTTACGGAAGCTCCGCGCAATTGTGCGTGCGCCTTGCATGGGCGGGACGTGAAAGTATGTATAAGCACCACTACTGCTACTACTACTCAAGCAAATGTCTATCGAGCGATTGGAGGGGAGAGTCTGGTTGCGTCGACACGTGCCACGTCATTAAGGCGTACGCATATATATAGTAAACATTTCGGGGGCGGGGTGGGAAGGAGGGGGGGGTCGAACTTTCCACCTCTGAAATATTTAAAGATTGTATGTTGCAAAAACACGCACGAGCATTCATCAAGCCTGTTGGAACCGCCCCCCCCCCCAACCTCCACTCTTGAAAAAAGAATTTGTGAACGTTACAGTTGACCTATTACGTCAGAGTAATTTACTGAGTGTGTCGTGAGAACATAGCCTTTCGCCTGTCATCCCCTTAGCGTTGCTTAAAGGGTCTGTGGCTTTTTACATTCGTGCTTCAGCAATTGCGTGTTTTTTTTTTTTTTCTTTCGAATTCTGACGATATCCCTTCCCTCCACACCCCGCTTCTCTTCCCCATGTAACCTATTCTTCACTGAGGTCCTTGGGGGGTAAATCGACAAAATGTTTAAATGTGCCTTTATAACTTTCCACAACTCATGTATACTTTCTCTTCTCAGGTCGAGCTGGGCCTGCTGCAAAAGAGCTACCGGGCGCTGGCCCGCCAGATGAACCTGATCTTCAACCAGCGGCTGTGGTACATCATGCTGGAGCAGTTCCTCATGAAGTACATGTGGAGCGCCACCGGCATGGTCATGATCTCCCTGCCCATCATGACGGGCATCACGCCGCGGGTCGAGGACGACGACGGTCAGTGCATGCCATTTTTCCCTCTCACGTTATAGGAGCGTATACACGCCATGGAGCGTGAAGCTGGGTACAGGCCTGTAAAAAATTAAACGGGAACAAATAGTTACAAAGCAGTACATTTCCCGCAATAAGTAAGCAGGACGACGATGGTTAGTGCATATGCCCTCTCACATTTATGAGTATATGCACTATACAGCGTGAAACTAAGTACGGTCATGTACAAATTCAATGGGAACAAAATAGATACAAAGCAGCACGTCTTCCGCAATAATTAAGCAGGACGACGATGGTCAGTGCATGCGCTCTTTTTTTACATTGTCTTACAGATGTGTTTAGCGGGTTCCCCTGCAGAATGATGAATAATGGTGGGTACCTTGCAACTATACTTGTAGTGCTGCTCTTCCAGCTTTCGCTTTGACGATGCTGCGTTCGCCGCGTGGGCCTGGCGTCTTCTTTTAAAAATTTGTTTGTTACACAACGACACGAAAACGGCGTTCAAGGAAGCCAAGGAAAACGTTGATGGGCTGAAAAAGTTTCCTTTATCTTACAAAGGCCTTTCTTAACGATTATTGTTTTTTAGACGCAATTGTCAGCATTTATAACTCGTTATGGTGTTGCTGTGTTTCCTCAGGCCTTTGTTTCCTGACTCGCATCTATTTTTCGTCATCAAACTTGCATTCTTCGAGAGCATGTTTAAAGCATTAAGTCGCCTTGTTTCCCTCTTGTATTGCGTCTTCGAGCCAAGGCCACGGATTGCGTGGTGATGCGAAAGAGCCGGTACAGCAGTTCCGCGTGCATGCAGTGGAGTGTAGCTGGCGAGGCGAATGGCTCGATCGTTTCAATGGTCATCACTTAGCTCTCGAGCTCGTCGTCCTCGACCACAGGCTCACAGTGTACTCTTGCATTTCATAAGCGAAGCTTTTGTAACTCGCAGATTTCGATGGCGGCGGCGCACGCTAAAAAAAAAAAAAAAAAACCCCGGCGACGGCGAGCGCTCAGAAATGCGGCCCTCGAACGTGAGCTGGTCACATGCGTGTTCGTATTCGCCGTTTTCCAAGAATTGGTGCTCTCTCGGTCGCGGACTTGTCGTTGATCAGCTGTTTCTGATACGGCAGTCTGATCGTTTATCGATGTCACTTGTCATGTCACGTTGCCACACTTCCTTGTTGCCTGGATATGAAAGCATGACCGTCGTTGTTGCCGGTAGCAACTGAAGTGCTGCACTTCTAAAACACGTGGAGGAATGTCCAATTCCTGGCATGGAGGAAGGAAAAAAGTTAGAGGGAGGGGCATTGCGTAATGCGATAAAAATAAAAGTAGTAACTCGGGCACATACACGCCGAGCTTTCGCTTGCCTCCGTTTTTCCGGTTGAGGAAGGGCTCCTGGATTTTTTTTTTCTTGGCACAACCGTGCATAGACTTGCGCCGTTTGTCTCGCTAAAAGCCTAAAGCATTTCGCTACGATTTCATCACTATTTCTTTATCGCGAAAGTGTTCTATGCCGGTCTCCGCGCGTTTTGAAATTGCAGACGTCATTTCCGTCACGGAAGTAACTTCCGCTGTTTCGTCACTGGAATGGTTCAGTCCGAATAATAGGAGATCAGCAGCAAACAGCTTTTCGCCTCCGACGAAACATGGTGATTAAACTGGTTAAACGCCAAAATCCACTTCACGTCAGCACTAGCGCTGAGCGAAAAGTCTGTTTGCACCTCAAACGGCCCGGGGTCCCGTGACCTGAGCAGAAACGTCATGCATGATGACGTCAGACCGAAAGACGAGCTAGTTGGTACATATACATCGTAAGAAACTTCGAGCGTGAACTAAGACAGGGACAAGAGTGAGGGAAGGACACCAGCGTTCCCTCACCCTTGTCCCTGTTTTAGTTGCGCTCGAAGTTTTTTAAGATGATGACGTCATTGCTAAAGCGGCACATCGCCTTCGACCCTGGCTTTGTCAGTAGTGTTGTTGGCAGAATAGTGAGAACCGCGAAGTAACACGACGTAGGCAGGGCACGTGTCACTGGTCCCTCCAGTGACACGTGCCAACCACAGACACTGACAATATATATCGTACTTATCATGCAACGTCAGGATGAACTTTGCCTTTCATTCAAGTTGTTCGGTGGGGGTATGACGTCATACGGTGACGTTTCTGCTGAGGTCACGTGACCCCTAGCTGCGAATAGACTGTCCCCGAAGATGCTGCCGTGACACTGGATATCGTATAGTCATCTATAGTCATCTATGTTTATACTCCGTTTCGTAGGTCAGGGGCAACGCTATGGATGCTGGCGAGACTTCTTGCAGTAGATGTGTTCCTGCCAAGAAATAGTTCAGTGATTTTACCACCCGTAATGGGATTTCTTTTCTTCGTTTTTATACTGAATAACAAACAAAGATGCTTTGTGTCTTACAAATAAGCAAATTTGTTATTTATACGATTGTCAGAAGGTTTTATGGGATCGCGTAGCGTCTCTTTGTTTTCGTATCGTGACCTCCGCGATCAGTTCCGGTAGTGCGCAGCCGGAGCTAATCGCGGAGGCCACGTTTACGACGACGAAATGCAAGCGCGAGACGCGCGGACTTGCACGTTTCGCTGACCGAACTTCTTGCGTAGGTTCGGCAGCGTTGCACCCTTGGTTGCACCTCGGATGTATGAAACGGAGTATAATTGAGCAGTGTTGTCCGGCACAGTCAGCAGATTCTGGGGCTACGAATATAGCCGCTCTCCACTCGAAGTCACTTTTTGAATAATATAATACGCTTCGTTGCCCCGCACCGGAGTACAGGGTTATCAAAGCCAGCCACGCAGAATTAGAACAGAAACTGCACGACGTTTCCGAGCACTTTCCTCCGTGCGCTGGGATTGTGGGCAAAAAAAAAAAAAAAACACTCGCGCGCGCTGATAGCGGATTAATATGTGCAGCCTGCGTGTCTGGTAGCGCGTGCCGGCAGGTCGCGCGCACGCTCGTTTAAACGCTTTTATTTTCTCACGGTAGCTGCCAACTGGAGCTAATATATATTTATCCGGCAAGCGGCACGCGCCGACCGTCCGCCGCCGCATTACAGATGAGTCGCGGTTGTTGCTTCCGCCTGTAGAGTACGCTTCGAGCGATTCCCAGAAAAGCCGTTATACGTATATGAACCCGCATAACTCAAACGGTCTGTGTGCTACATGGTGACTATTTTGTCGACGATTTATTTCAAACGGGATGACAATAAAGTTCGTATCTAATTAGGCCAGCTGGCAATGAAGCCAAAGGAAAGCTAGGACATTGTTTGTAGGACATTAAAGGACAATAAAGGCCGCCAATAGAAGTGATGCAAAAAGTCTTCATGTGATGACGTCCCTACATGATGTCCTCATGACGTCACAGATCGTCAAAATCTGACTTCATAATTATGTCACACTGACGTCAGTGCAAAACCACGCTACGCGCAGAAAGCTTTCGGGCGCGGGGGGATCGATAGAATCGACAGAAGAAGAAGAAGAAGAGGGCTTTCGCCTTCGAGTCATCTTGGGCGGACGCAGGATGTTGACTTTTTGCATCGCGAATCGGTTGCTGCGAAATGTTTTGAATCCCTGAACTCCGAGCGGTGTTAAGGCCCGAACACACGTATACGCGTTGCAGCGCGTCAACGCGTGACTTTTTGACGCGGCGTCGCGCCCTGTCCCTATGGGGAGAGGGCGCGCGGCTACGCGAAGCTGCGCGCCCTCCCTCTCCACAGGGAGAGGGCGCCGCGTCAATCACGCGTTGACGCGCTGTAACGCGTACGTGTGTTCGGGCCTTTAAAAGGGTACATCGCACGCTTTAAGCGCATTCTCTCATCTTTCGTCCTGAGGAGCGCGTTGGAAACAGTTCCGTCAAAATCTGTGACGTCACGGTGAACTGGCGCTGCGAGAACTTCAAGATGGCGTCCATCTGCGTCCTCTTTTTTTTTGCGCGACTTCTCGCAGTAAGAGTGGTGCTTTCGACATTGGGAAATCGTGATTTACTAATACGAGAAGAAAAGTCCTCATTCTCTTTAGTGTCCCCATAAGCATGGGCGAATGCTTGCTTCACATTTGCAGCTAAATAGTTGCGATAACTTCGCACTCCAGCGTTTCTTTTTAAGCCTCCTCGCTCGTGACGTAGTTTTCGGCCTTCGTGTTTGAGGTCTCTGGACGATGAAGGCGAGGACATTGACAAACACGCGCTAGCTATGCAGACGAGCTACCAACGCGACGGTCACGTGCACACGTTGGCGTCACAGTTGTGATGCAGTTCTGTGTGGTGTACTTCACGTGGCCAGCTAGCTGTGTTTACATTCAGGCCACCCTGCGCAGTGCTCGGAGATTGAAGCGCCGGGGAGGGTGACGGTACTCGAGGATGACTTCACTCGAAGGCGAAAGCTATCTGGTGTGGCCATATTACCATTCATCTTATATCACGCTAACGGAGCTTGTTTAATTTTTTTTTTTTTACGCGGACGCCGAACAGATGGAGTGATCTCGCACCTCATGCCACGCTTGAGAGGAATGCCGCTCTTTTATACTATTTTAACCACGCGAAGGCCGCAAAGACGAAGTGAACACGCAGCTTACGCGGTCACTTCGTCCTTTTTTTTTTTTTTTGCTTAATTTCGCTCACGCGGTTTTATCGTTCAAGGTCACGTACGCATCAGAGATAAGGCTTCTGCCTAAATGAAGACGCTGCTAACTTCTAAGGAAAGCAGCTTCTGCCCCGGGGAAGACCTTATCCCTACTCTTCGAGCGGAACTGAATGTATAGAGACAGTTGCATAATGTATAGACGCACAGTAGAGCGGGAAGGTATGGGCTTGGCAGTCAGCCACGTATTACAACCTTGCGAAGCGAGCAAGGTTACGCGATCACCGTCACGTGACCACCAGCGCGGTCGCCTGAGTCACGTATACGTATATATGTAAATTCCGGTTCCGCGGCCATGATTGTACTTAATGGACTGGTGCTGCTCAATATTGTACAGACTATAGATTGCCCGCTTTATATGTCCGTATAACATGCGGCGTATCGCCTCGAGACAAGAACAAAAAAAAAAAAAAAAGAGAATCTAAGCCGGTTCCACCCAGAGTGAAAGTTGCACGAACTGCGGAGCATTGATTCGCCTGTTTCATTCGTGCCTTTCTTCTATTTACCTGCTCTTTCCTGTTCGTTTCGTGTCATTATGTGATACTGTATATCATCTTCTGTTCTTTCCTTGTGATTATTTGATGTGTTTTAGCCATCATCTATTTCCTGTTGTGTGGTCTTCTTTCTGCCGTTTTTCTATTTGCATCACCCAGCGCGGTGCGCCTAACTCCCGACGCTGGCGTTTCGCTGGCTTGGAGAGACTGATTAGCCCTTGGGCGACGCTGGCGTTCCAATTTCCAAACGCCTGCTTGGCTTATGGGTATCAAACGTGGGGCCTGCATGACGCCAACGCCAGGCACGAGACGACGACAGGGCGCAATCCCTTCAGTTAAAACGCCGCTAACTTCTAAGGAAGGCAGTTGCTGCCCTGAGTAAGACCTTGTCCCTTTCCTCGAGCGAGACTGAGCGTAGAGACAGGTAGTCTATAGACACACTGTAGTGCGGGCAGGTAGGCTTGGCAATCAGCCACGTATTACAACCTTGCGAAGCAAGCGAGGTTGCACGTGAACCGTCACGTGACCACCGCCGCCCGCGGGACGGTTGAGTCACGGATGTATGAAATGCCGGTTCCGCGGCTGCTCTGTGGCCATGCCTATACCTAATGGACCGGTGCTCAATATCGTATACGCCACATTACTTGATTTATGTGTCCGTATATGAAGCACGGCGTATCGCCTCGAGACAAAAGAGGGACTGGATCACGTGACTGTGGATGGGCGGCGCAGTTAAATATTCTCGCAGTTCTCGGCGTGCCAAGAGGAGTCTCGCGGCCGGATTGCGTCACGTTTTGCGCGGCACGCGGGCAGTGAGAGGAATTGATGCCGGCGCGTTTGCTGCTACGCGCGGCGACTCGCTAATTGCGTGCAGAACGCGCGGGAGATCAGAACCGGATCGTAATAGTAAGCCGCAGTGCGCAGATTAGGTACGGGACATAGAAGAACACGCGCAGCATATGACAAGCGCTAGTCCAGGCATAGGCTTGCGCAGGGTTCTCCGTTAGAGGGCACTCGCGTAGCCGGGGGGGGGAGGCGGGGGGGTGTCAACACCGCGCCCCCCGGAATTTTTCAATTTTCAATTCTTCACGCACTGTGCGAGTCTGTCAAAAAGAGGGAGAACTAGTCAGCCACCAGCAGTTTTATGCATATATAAGCCACTGTTTTTTGCAAGAGAGCGAAATCCAAACATGCCCTGCACGCAAGTGTTCCCTTTAACAGTGGACCCGTCTGTACATATACATACATGCACGACCATACACAATGGGCGGTCGAACACCCCCTCCCCTTTCCCCGAAAAAAATTTCTGGCTATGCCACTGTTTGGGGTAGGGGGTCAAGTTTTATCGCAGACCCCGCCCCTCCCCACCTTCCGTTGGTCGAGTCAGAAAAAAAAAAAAAAGAAACAAGCTCTGCAATGGATGCAAAACTGAAAATGAAGCGATTACGTGCTTCTCACAAAGGCCTGCCATTGGTTCCCGGCTTTCCGGGGGTGTAAACAGTTTGAAAAATATGCGTAGCCATAACCCTGCGCATTAAAAAATGACGTGAAAGTTCCGACTGGGTAACGGTATGGGGCAGTATTGGCGCCCCCCTCAGATGATTATTGGTGATAGGGGGGGGGGGGGGGGGGCTGAGGCACGGTAATGTGCGCGTCGAAGAACCCCAGGTGGTCGAAATTAACCGGAGGCCTCCACTACGGCGTCTCTCCTAGCTTGATTCGCTTTGTGACGTTAAACCACATATGCCAACCAACTGTATCAAGTTCTCAGCCGTGCAGCTTACTCCTGTAGCATCAGCTGCGCTGCACAGTATTACCAAGTTAGGCTATGCCAATAGCGTATCGGCACAAATGGAAAGGTGCAGCATTGAGCAACTGTCCCCGGAGGCGCGTGAGAGCACGTCGCGCAATGCTGTTAAGAAACAGCGTGCGGTGGTCAGGCGCTTTGCGTAATTGCGCGATTGGTGGCTTTTAGTTTATATACGCTGCTGCGTATTGCGTCAGTACCACGCGGTAAGCCGGACGTCGGTTTCTCGAGTTTTTCGTCACTCCTGTTTTGCCGACGGGCGCGATTATACGGTTTAGAGAGGTTTTAATAGGCGCTTATAATATGACTTCGAATCACGCGTTGATGCATGTGACGTGGAGGCATGCGCTACCATTTCTTGCAGGCTCTTAAAAGAGTTTGTGTGGCCCAACTTTCAATACTCTTAAAAGAGACAGTGAAGAAAAAAAAAGACGGTCTTTCTGATATTAGTAAATTAATCTTTTACGATACCAAAACCACCGCGCTTGCTGCGAGAAGACGCTTGGTAAGCGAGAAAACGCGCAAAAAGAAAATGCGGGTGGCGACGCCACGTTGAATTCCCCGCACCAGTCGCCGTGACGTCATAAATTTTGACGGCGTCTACTAGGGGCTACACACAGTTCCTAATCGGTAAAAACTGGAGTACAGTGTCTTTTGAGGGAGCCAGATACCTGCCATACAAAGTTTCAGGAAATTTTGTTGAGCCAGTGTGGCCAAAATGCGAAAAAAAAAAAAAAGACACTTTGAAATCCGTGAAGTCACCGTCGGGGATTTCGGGGGAAAAGCTTAAGAGCGAGACCTTTCACATTGATTTTCTGGTCTATTATTAAGCGTATGGTGGTGAAATTAACGACAATAGAGTTTTCAGAGTGTAATTTATCAGTCTGAACTAATTTATTGTTTCACTTTAATGTCCCTTCAAAGCAGGCCCGCACCGCGACGCTCCAAATACGTCGGAAAAGCGCTCCATGTGGTTCAGTGGCGCCTGCGAAACAGCGGCCAATTAGTTGACAACTCGAAGCACGCGGACAACTCACTATGACAAATTAGTTCCACGATAGCCCATGAGACGTATATAGTGACGTATGGGCACCGTGCAGTGGTCAGAGGGCGCCATCTAGCTCTCACTTATCAGCCCAGTTTCGCCGACATCGGCCGATAGGGCCGCAAGAAAAGGTGTCACGAGACTGAGAAAGGCACGAAAATGCGCCTTATATGGTTCATTGCTGATCGCATGAAGCGCATGCGCACTTGGAAACTTCCAGATAACGGACACTCTTGCATCCTGATACGAAATACAACGCCACGGATAATGCGATCGCGTCCGCCCAGCTTTGCAACTTTCTCTCACTACGCTATGCTATCTGGCGCTGCTGTCGCAGAAGGAAGTTCGAGCGCACGGTGCCTATTGTGAAAGGGTTAAAAATTGTCATCCACGCGAACGAAGGAAATCCGTCTATAGGAGACTGGAAGCTTCCTTCCTTCGATATCCGTATGGATTTCGCGGTATCGACTCTTAATTGTGCCGATGTGTGCGGTTACGCTTTAAACGCGTGTAGTGCGCCGAATCAAAGTGTGAGGCAGGCGGAATCGCGTTGTAAAGGTAAAAGTTATGGCATCTTTTGCACGAGGTGGCGGCTGACCAATAAACCGACGCATGCTACCTATAAGGCATCAAGTCCCACGGGACGAAGCCCTCGCTGTGAAAGTACGAAAGAAAGGAAATTGTTCGAGCGGCTCCTTTTTTTTGTTAGACGCAACCGACGAAACCAACAGGCGCAATTAAGCCAGGGAAAGCACGCACTCGCGGCACAGCGACAGATGCGTACGAGCTGTGGAAATGGAAGAAAACGTCGACTTGGCCACCGCGCCACTGGCATAGATTGCATAATCGACGTCTCGCATGCACCGGCCCGGCAGTGTTCCAGCTGTGCGCCCTCCATTCCTGCAGCTGCTGCAGTTCGGAGAAAGTGGTGCGTTGGCGCGAGGCGATCGTGCGTCGCGCCTTTTTTTTTTTTTTTTCTTTTACACAACGCTCGCCTCCGGTGTTTCTTATCGAGCAAGCGCACCACTGCGCCGACTCGGTCCGGCATGCAGGAAAAACAAAAAAAAAAAAACAAAAAAAAACACCCTCACATAGTTCCCCTATGAATTCGCCTGAGATGACTAGAAGGTGAAAGACGTCGTCTTTTTATTCTCAGTTGATGTATTGATCCTCCTCCGCCACCTTCCGAAGTACACCTAATGTTGTTTTGCACTGCCTCCAAGATCGGAGGCATTGCAAGCTTTCCGCACCTCGTCTTGTTTTCCCACTGCCTCCGTGATCGGCCCACCTTTGACCAAGTGACGATGTCGTGTGATGATGTCATCGTGTGACGTCGTATTGGCGTCATGATGATGTCACAAATGTTTTCGATGTGTGACGTCACGATGACGTCATCGCGTGATGGTGATGTTTTGTTTCACTCGTGTTGACACCAGCTGTCAATTTTCCCGTTTCATGAGCCATCAAGGCTTTCGCTTTAAATAGGTACTGACGCGAAAATTTTCAGTTTTTTTTTTTTTGCGTCGATTGAAAGGCCCAGCCCTCAAGAGCCTAGAAAAGATAGTGCTAAGCGCGAGTGCACCCTGAAAAAGTAATTACAGTAAGTTTTTAAAAGCTAGTTTCGGTTCATACTGTACCCAGACGTCACAACACGGTATGAGCTTCTCGTCACGTGCTCGCACAATATGTAGTGACGTTTCCGCGGCCGCCTCGCACCGTGGCTTTGTTGGTGACGCACAAGCGGCCATTTTGAATGTTTTGGTGACGCACAAGTGGCCAACTTGGAAGTTTTGGCACCCGACGTCATCACAACTTGCCAGACTGCTGCGTGAAGTCACCAGAATTAGTACTGTAGCCTGACGTCAAGCCAGTGTCGATGTCGGTAGGTGCACCATGGAAAATTTGACTTTAATATCAAAATAAAATATTTTATCGGCATTTGCTGAGCTTCACACTGCCGTCTCTGCACACAGGGTATACTTGTATGGCACAGTAAACTCGCCTTCGAAAAAAAAAAAAAACGGTGTCAGTAGCCCTCTAAAAACCCACGCATGCTACCTAAGTCGTCAAGTCTGCCGGGACGAGGCCCTCGTTATGAGGTAAGGAAGCTAGAAGGGCAATTGTTTCCAGGGGCTCGTTTTCCTTGTTAGACACAACCAATGAAAGCACCCTCTCGTGGGCACTGCAGCGACAAATGCACGAACGTCTGCATGCTGTGGAAGAAATGTCGATTTGGCAACCGCAGTGCATAGATTGTATAACCGGCGCGCCGCATGCACTGGGCAGTGTTCCAGCTATCCGACCTGCATTCCTGCAGCTGCCGCACTTCGGAGAAAGTGGGTGCGTTGGCGCGAGTCTCGCGGCTTACGCAACGCCTCGCGCCTCCGATGTTTATTATCGAGCACGCGCGCGCCGTCCGTCCGGCATGCAAAATAACCGCAGCGCGGAGGCAACAGCAGCCAAGACGGTTCTCGGCCATGGCTCGCCGCCGTTTACGTACGCCAGTTTCGCTTTTCCTTTTTTTTTGTTCATCACCAGGGGCGTTATATATAAAAACCGCGAGCTTCGTCGCTTTTGTTGCCTCCGGAGACCTTGAATGCGCGTGACTATTCTTGTATTTACTTATTTAAAAAAAGAAAGTTCACTCGCTTCCTTTATTGCGGGCTTAAGCGATTATCTTTCTTTAATAGTAGTGGTTTGAGGATAAGAAAGAGAGAGAGAGAAAGAATTGGTTTATTCGGAAACAAAGCGGCGCAATTTTCTGCAACCCTTGATGTGGCACGGCTCAGGGCCTTCGGTCGGGAAAGGGGCTTGAGGAAAATAGAGGATAGAAGAGAGGGGGATGATAATGAGGATGATGATGATTGGGGTGAGGATATATAGTGACGATTTGGCGCCAGAGGAGCTAGGGCGACGCCAGAGGGGGTACGGGAAGGTGGCAGAACACCCCCCCCCCCCCCCCCCCCCCCCAAAAAAAAGCGCCTGCCCTCCCTTTGCCCCCTCCCCCCCTTCACCCTTAGAACCAAAAAAGTTCATGGCGCCGCCTTTATTTAAGTGCGGAGCACTTTAGGGGCCCGGCTTGTCGTCCACCGTCTCACGTCGCATGGTCACGCAGTGGTCAATACAGTCAATACAGGCCTTAAACAAGGCTAGCAATGTTCGAAACCATGCAGTGGAAAATAAACTAACAAGGTATAAAATAATATGAACTACAGAAGTAACCAATAATTAGTAGAAGTGATTAACCTAAGCTCGCGAAAAACGCATCCGGCTGATACCCGCGACGCGCGATAGAGGGCGCCACCGCGTCGGCAAGCGCGCGATTGTCGAGGGAATCGCTGCATGGGTACTTCCTCGCGTTTCACGGTATGGAGCTGCAATAAGCGCAGAATGAATTTAGAACTACACCAGGGCCCAGCACAATAACCGCATTAGCGCTACATATTAACCGCAGATTTTTTTTTTTTTTCGCAATCTCGACTCCTAGCCACTTTTTCGTTGTTTCGTGAGGCCGGCGGTTTTGCTTGCCCCTAACTTGGCCACGCTAACGCAAGACACCGTAATGGCAAGGACTGCGTCGTAAGTGGCCATTTTTCTCCTCTCTCAACAAACGCTGCGCTCGGAGAACTGTGCACCTGTGTAATCGTCGGTGCCTTGTGGTTCTACGTATATGCCGCTGTTGCAACATGCCGCTCTTAATTTGCCCGGCTACCGTGCAAATAGTTTCCTCGTATAATTGTATACTAGACTCTGCACTCGTGCTCCTAACTTCCTTGCTATTATTTATTTCCCTTAACCTGTGCATTATAGTGGCGTACCACCTGTTAGTATTGCGCATTGCCGGCTTCCACACTTGACAGTGCGGCTAGTAGCAGCAAGAATTTTCCTTTCTTTTTTCCTTTATGATATTTAAGTTAATTTTTGCATTTTTGTTAGCATAGTATTCTCGTAGGTGTGTGCAGGGTCTCGCATAGCCTGGCGGCGTCCCCCATTTCTTTCTTTCTTTCTTTCAGTTCACTATGCGCGCAGCCACCTTGGGTGAACTGAACCTTTCATTTGGCAGTAAGCGCCTCGTCCTGTCTTCATGATGCCTAGAGTCCAGTTTTCATCCCTGTTTGTTTCCAAGTCACGTACACCAACTGGAGTCCCCGGATATAGTATATATATGCATGACTGGTGGTCGCGTGAAAAGAAGGAAGGCACTATCCTCTTCAAGCCTTGCTAGAGCGTGGCTCAGTGCCTATAGGTATGCATGCTTACCTTTCTTTGCCATATAGTAGCGACAACTTCGTACTTTCCCATAGCTTCTCTCCATCTCACAGCCAGTGTTCGTCCTCCATGTTCTTCCAATCTCAAACGCGCCTGGCCGATCAACGTACGCAGCTGCTTGAAGTACACGTTGCTGGGATAGTCTGTTCATGTTCAGTGAATAAGCCAGAAAAGGTACCGCTGTTTAGCGCAAAGAAATAACGAGGGAAGGGATCGAGGGGAGCTCAAACTGAAAGCTGAATTGTCGAAGTTCTTGAACGGGGGCCCACTTTAGAAGAAAGGTAATCAGAAGAACACGTTGCTGGGCTAGTGGTTCATGTTCAGTGAATAAGCCACCGAAAATATGGCTGTATTGCGCTCACCTTGACGCCTTCCCTCGTAATTTCTTCGCGCAAGAGAGCCATACTTTCTGTGGCTTTTTCATTACGCAGTTGCTGCCGGTGCCCGACCCCCTTCCCTTCTGTCTCGCTTTTCGCGAGACGGAAGGGCGAGACGCATGCCTTCCGTCTCGCTTTTCGCTAGACGGAAGGCTGCCGGTGCGTTTCCTCTCCGCTTTTAAGCCGCGATCACCAGCTCGCCTCGCACGCTTTCGCGACCGTGCAGGGACGCGACGTTCTCCACTGCCGCTGCGTGCGACGACGCTGCGGCCGGGTTCGTCGTTTTCTCCGACACGGCGCAGAAACCACGCACGAGGCAGGGTAACAGCAACAACGGGTTTATTAACCCAAGATGCAGCACAGTACTACACTCACAGGCTTGCAGGCCGTAAGGGGAACTCCGCAAGACCGAACGAGTACGCTTGCCAGCGGCGCTAGGACTACCACACAAAGGGCAGCGGTCGAGCACACGAACGAGAAGCCGCCTGCTAGAGCAGCGCGTCAACCTCTCGTGCTAGCCTGAGAGCATCTGACGCGGGCAAGCCCGCGCCAGACAGAAGCGAGCTCAAGGGGGAAGGGGGTTGTCACTGGCGGCCAATGAGGAACGGCGTTGCACAGTGACGTAAGCTAGCTTGGTGGCGTGAGCATGTCGAGGCATGCCCGGACGCGTGCCCGCGCGCCGGGAGGCTGACGCATGGCTTGCACCAGACAAAGAGGCCTGGCGCTGCCGCCGCGGTCGCCATACCGCCGATTAACGGCGGTTCCCGGCGCCCGAGCCGCGCGGGGCCAACACGCGCGCTAGCTGGGGAACGAGGCCTCCTAGCTCTCAAGGGTCGCCAAAATCCCTCACTGATGGGGGAAAAGGCGTCGTCTGCTACCGTTGTCATGAGCGTGGCCACACCGCGCGATCATGCAACGCGCCCCACCCGACGCAAGGGCCTGCTCGCCCGTCGGGAAACGGGGTGAGCCGTCGGTGAGCTCCCCCTCGCCGGCGGCTACAGCAGTACGAGAGCATGGGGGTGTAACCCAACCTCTGGCACCGATGGCGTGTCGCGCTGGACATGACTTTCCAGCCACGCCGGCGCCGTTCATCGCCCTTACGATCGCTGGTCGAGAGTTTGCGGCGTTGCTGGATAGCGGGGCTTCGATCTCGCTGTTCGGCGAAGAGGTTATGGCTCATTTGCGCGACCGCTCTGTCCGCATTCGAGCTTGCGACACTGCCTTCCATCTCGCCAGCGGTACCGCCACCTCGTGCGGCGCTGCGCGGTTGGTCGTGCGCTGGGAGAATCGCGCGCGCCGACAGCGCTTCGTGCATCTCCCGGGTCTTTCCGTGCCCGTGATTCTTGGTCGCGACTTTCTCGCGCACACGGGTATCGTGATAGACGTCGCGAGCGGAGGCTACAGGGACGGCCCTTCCGGCGCCCTACGGCCATTCGCTACACCTCCCGTGGTCTCGGCTGCCCGTAAGTCGCCGGACGCCACGAGAGAGCAGGAGGAGAGGAGACAAAGCGTGGCCCCCTCGGCCCGTGTCTCTCATTCCGGCGCCAAGACTGGCCCTTTGGTCGGCGCGGCGGCAAACGGTCCGTGCCTACCGCTTTCTCTCGAGCATAGCGCTACCGTGGTTGACGAGGTCTCGGCTGCGCCGGTGACCACCCCGGTAAGCAGCAGCTCGGATCGCTCGCTGCCGCCTTTGCCGGACAGCTTGTCGACACATGAGAAGGCACGCCTGTCGTCGCTGTTGACACGTTTCAGTGACATGTTCACGGAACGTCCGGGTTGCACCTCTCTGGTGAGGCACCGGATTGACACAGGCGACGCACAACCGTGGAAATGCAATCCTCGCCCCGTCAGTGCGGCAAAGAGGAAAGCAATTGACCAGGCATTGGATGAGTTGATTGAGACCGGAGTTGTCCAACGCTCAAACAGTCCCTGGGGTTCACCGGTGGTAATGGTCCCCAAAAGAGACGGCTCTCACCGGCTCTGTGTGGACTACCGCCGGCTGAACGAGGTCACGAGGAAGGATGCTTATCCTATGCCTAACGTTGACTCGATCGTGGCTGCGCTAGGCGGTGCTTGCTACTTCAGCACCTTGGATGCTAGCCGCGGTTACCTGCAGGTTCAGATGGAGCCGGCTGACGCGGAGAAAACTGCGTTCACCTCCCACAGAGGTTTGTACGAGTTTACCCGCATGCCGTTTGGCTGTTCTGGAGCTGCAGCTACGTTCCAGAGACTGATAGACCGCGTTCTCGGGGACGCTAAATGGCAACACGCCATGGCGTACCTCGACGACATCGTCATCTTCTCTCGAACGTTCGAGGAGCACCTCCGCCACTTGGAGGACGTCCTCGAGAGGTTGCGTGCCGCCGGGTTGACCTTGAACCCGAAGAAGGCTCAAATAGCTGAGACTCGCATTTCGCTATTGGGCTTTACCATCGAGAGCGGTCGCGTTCTGCCGTGCGAGGAGAAGGTACGAGCCATTGTGGAGTACCCGACGCCGGCGAACATTCAGGGCCTGAGGCGCTTTTTGGGCATGGTGAACTACTACCGACAGTTCATCCCAAATTGCGCGGACCTCCAAGCGCCCTTGACCGCACTGTTGAAAAAGTCGGCACGATGGAGCTGGGGGCCAGAGCAAGAGCGAGCCTTCAAGGCTCTATCTCAAGCTCTAGTGGCCACAGCCGATCTGAAGCTGCCCGACCTCAACAGGGAGTTCGTTGTCCAAGCGGACGCGAGCGACCTGGGTCTCGGAGCGGTACTGCTTCAGGAGCACGACGGCGTCCTCCGGCCAGTCGCCTTTGCGAGCCGGTCACTTAACGCCGCCGAGCGCAACTACAGCGTGACTGAACGGGAATGTCTCGCTATAGTCTTTGCTCTCCGGAAGTTCGACTGCTACGTCGACGGCGTGCCATTCGTGGTGGAGACGGACCACATGGCACTCACCTGGCTTAAGCGCTTGCGCGAGCCCTCGGGCCGCCTCGCGCGCTGGGCGTTGACCTTGCAGCGGTACAACTTTGTTGTGCGCTACCGGAAAGGGAGTTCGAACGTCGTGGCCGACGCCTTGTCGCGTGCCCCCGTTCTGGCGTCTGACACTTGTGTCCGCCACTCCCAAGAGCACTCGCACCGAGTAGACTCAGGGGCTCCTGGCTCCAATGGGTCGAACGGCGCGAACCCCAACGGCGAAGTGACTTTCGAGTCGACCGCCTCGGGTGAGGACGCATACCTGGTAGACCCGGTCACGTCCGCCGGTATCGTCTTCAGCAGAGAGGACCTACTCAAGGCACAGCAGGACGATCCGTTTTGTCAGCAAATTGCTGACGGGCTCAAAGAGCTGAGCTCCCAAGAGGAGCGTGGCGGTCAAGCCGCCGGGCGCAAACGGACAGCTGGTATTGCTGTCGGCGCCGAGTGCCGGACGCAGACTGGTATTGCTGCGGGCACGTTGGATTCGTATCTGCTTGATGCTGATGGCGTTCTCCTGCGCTATGTCCCATCTGAAGAAGCTCCCCAGGAGTCTTTCAAGGTGGTGATACCCCGCAGTCTAAGGAAAGCCACCCTCGGCTATTTCCACGACTCGCGGTTGGCCGGACATGCGAGTGGCCTTAAGACTTTTCAAAAGTTGTGCCGCTCTGCTACCTGGCCTGGCATGAAGCGTGATGCCCTTCACTACGCCCGCTCATGCCGCGTGTGCCAATGTGTGAAGCCTCGTGGTGGCAAGCCCCCCGGGCTCATGCAGCCGATCGACAGCCAACAACCCTGGCAAGTCGCGGCCTGTGACATTATGGGACCTTTCCCAAGAAGCCGGAGAGGCCATGTTTTTCTCCTGGCTGTCACAGATCACTTCACGAAGTGGGTCGAGCTGTTTCCCCTTCGGAAGCTAACGGCACGCGCAATCTGGGACAAGTTGATCGAGGTCTTTACCCGCTTTGGCTTTCCGGCGGAGTTGATCACGGACAATGCGTCCTACTTCACGGCCAAGGTGTTTGTGGATGCGTGTGCTGCCTTTGGCATTAAGCACCGCAAAACAACCACGTATCACCCACAGGCCAACCCGACTGAGCGGATAAACCGAAACCTCAAGCCCTTGCTGACAGCCTTTGCGCAGCAACACATGGATTGGGATGCCTGTCTTAACGAGATAGGCTTCTCCTTGCGGTCCACGGTGAACCGTTCAACCGGGTACACGCCCGCTTTCCTCAACTTTGGGAGAGAGTTGCCTAACCCCATGGATCGCGTTCTGCGGGGCGGCAGCGGGGCGTCCGCCACGAATGCCGGCCCGTCTGGCTACGCGGCGGAACTGCGCTCACGGATGGACGCAGCCCTCGACCTGGCGCGTTCCAACCTGGCAAAAGCGCGAGCTGGACAGAAGGCTCAGTACGACCGGTCGCATCGGGAAGTGCACTACGATGTCGGCGACCTCGTCCTCAGGCGTAATCACGTCTTGAGTGACGCCGCCAAAGGCATCTCTGCCTCCCTGTCGGCCAAGTGGTTGGGCCCATACCGAGTGCAGACCAAAGTGTCGCCTCTGGTGTACAAGCTGGCTGACTCCCAAGGGAGGCAAGTCGGCGGTCCAGTTAACGTCTTCGACCTCAAACCTTTCGTTGCCCGCAGCAACGACTTGGGAGGGGGGGAGGCGGTCACCGAACCGCAGGAAAACCGTGAGAAGGCTGGCTCCAAGCCACGCCATCGGTACAATCTGCGGAAACGCACTTAAGCAACCTTTCTCCCACTGACAGGTAGCTGGACTTTATTCCATACCATGACAGTGAATGGAGAATAACCGCTAAGGTGCGGCGGCACACGTCGAGAAGTGGTAGAAGGCCCTCTTGGCCGAAAATACCCTCTGACGTGTTGTCCAAGCCATAACCTGGCAAGCGCCCCCTTTGTTGGGCAGCACTGTCAGGCAGGCACCCTTTTTGGCAAGCCGGCTATGCCGGGGACATTTCTGTCCACTCCTGCGTCGCCCTGTCGTCTCCCTGCGCCTGGCTCTACTGGGCCGCCCAGCCTGTCGCTGAGCCTGTGGCCTGCTGTTCTCTGGTCCCTCCAGCTGTGACCTGGTACCCACCTTCTGCCCTGCAGTCACCTCCACCCTGCCTTACCCACCTGGCAGCTTCGGTAGCCACCCTCGGCGGCCATTCCGCCCACTCAAGCTTTGGCCCAGGCCCGAGCGTGGTCGCTCCGGCCTCCGTTCCTGGCTGCCTGCTGTCTCGGCTTGCCGTTCCTGTGAGGCCCCCGTCCCAGCGACTTTCGGCGGTTGGCTGCCGCACGCAACTGGCAGCCACGCCTCGTACGTTCCCGACTGCCAACCTCTCCAGACCGGTGAACTTCAAGCGGGATGGCTGCCCGCCCTTGTGCAGTATTCCCCGTTCCTCCTGGGCTGCGGACCTTCTCCCGGCAGTGGGCTCTCCCTTGTGGTGGAACTTTTGGTGGGACGTTTCGTGTGGCCATGGCCGACCTATGGACTTGTACCTTTGGGAAGACAACACCCCCCCTGTTGGACTTTGCCCCGTTGGCCAGCCCCCTTGCGGCTGAGCTGACCTTGCCACTTGGCCTCGGACAGCCTCTTTCACAGGCTGGCCTCGGTCTTTAGGAGGGGGGAATGTGGGAATCGAGCGCGCCCTTCCCTTTGGCGCCTCGTTCCCCAGCTAGCGCGTGTGCTGGCCCCGCGCGGGCACGCGTCCGGGCATGCCTCGACATGCTCACATGCTCACGCCTCCAAGCTAGCTTACGTCACTGAGCAACGCCGTTCCTCATTGGCCGCCAGTGACAACCCCCTTTCCCCTTGAGCTCGCTTCTGTCTGGCGCGGGCTCGCCCGCGTCAGATGCTCTCAGGCTAGCACGAGAGGTTGACGCGCTGCTCTAGCAGGCGGCTTCTCGTTCGTGTGCTCGACCGCTGCCCTTTGTGTGGTAGTCCTAGCGCCGCTGGCAAGCGTACTCGTTCGGTCTTGCGGAGTTCCCCTTACGGCCTGCAAGCCTGTGAGTGTAGTACTGTGCTGCATCTTGGGTTAATAAACCCGTTGTTGCTGTTACCCTGCCTCGTGCGTGGTTTCTGCGCCGTGTCGGAGAAAACGACGAACCCGGCCGCAGCGTCGTCGCACGCAGCGGCAGTGGAGAACGTCGCGTCCCTGCACGGTCGCGCTCGTAGGTAAGCCTAGTGCAAACCTATCTCCACAACACAGAACATATATAAGACGCGTGGGTTAATATTATCGCCCTTGGAGTTTATACGGAACATCACGGCGACGGCACAGATGCGCCTCGAGTGCCCATATAATTGCGGTCGCGATAAAATGAAGGGAATATTTGGGGCGTCTTTTTGGCACCCAGCGATGATCGTCATCTATCTTGCGTACCTTTTCTTGCGTTATCGCTGCGCGCCCGATACTCCCAGCTCAGGAAGGGAGTGCGCGCTGTCAGCATGACAATATCATTCTTGATGAGAAAGTGGCTAGCGCAGAGTTTTCAAGAAAGGACACGCAAGCTAGACAATTGACGGTTACTCTTGTGGGACCGAAAGGACGCCCCAAAGAGTGCAAACTCTTTTGAGTGTGTATGCTTAGCTTTCAGAAAAGAAAATACTACTACTACTACTACTACTACTACTACTACTACTACTACTACTACTACTACTACTACTACTACTACTGTTATACTACAACTGCCGCCGCGGTGGCTCAGTGGTTATAATGGCACCCGAAAGACGCGGGTTCGATCCCGAGCGCGACATTCAAATTTCGATGGCGGTGTAATGCTGGAGGCCCGTGTATTGTGCGATGTCAGTGCACGTTAAAGAACATCAGATGGTCTAAATGTCCAGAACCCTCCACCATATAAGGCGTGCGCAGGGTTCCCCTTCAGGGGGGCGAAGGTTCGTGGCAGCGCCCCCCCCCCTCCCGATTATGTCAATGTATGGCGCTGACATTGCGCCCCCACCCGTGTCGCAGCGCCCCCCTCCCTATTATGTCAATGTGTGGGGCTGACTTTGTGCCTCCCCCCCCCCCCTCTTAGGTGAACAGGGGGGGGGGGGGGCGGCCGCCCCTCCCTGCCTCCCCTGTGCGCACGCCTATGCCCTCCACTACGGCATGCCTAATAATCATATCGTGGGTCTGGCACGTAAAACCCCAGCGATTAAACTGCTACCATTACTCCTTAAAAGAGAGAGAGGGGGGGGGGCGTATTTAGGGTGTGTTTTGTGTACCACAAGGATAACCGTCATCTGGCTTGCTTGCTTTTCCTTCCTTCAAAACTCCGCGCTAGCCACGTTTCCGTCAAGAATGCTATGTGACGCCGAAAGCGTGTACACCATTCCTGACCTCGAAGTACCGTGTGCGCGGCGATAAATGCAAAGAATGACACGTAAGATAGATGAAGATTGTTGTTGTGGAACAGAAAAACACCTCAAGTACGCCCCCCCCCTTTTTTTTTTTAATAGCGTACTACTGCCATTTCCGGGCGAGATTATATATGGTAAAGGCGCTCTCTGCCTATGAGAGGCACTTTGAAGGTTGGCGGTCCGTTTTACGACGCGTCGTCCTTCCTCCTGTCTGTCTCTGTCAGTGAGTCCGTTTACCTTCGCGCACCTCGTCACGTGGCGCTAACTGTAGCTGACGTCACACGATTTCGGTTCCCTCGGTATGGGCCTTGTAAGGCCGCTGTCTCGCGCTGTTGGACGAATGCAAACGCGTCTGTCGTGCGTGCACCACAAGACACTGGCGGGCGCGCGCGTCATGTTCGCGTTGTGCGACCTTAATGTTATTTAGATGTACGCACGTCCTTCTTCGGGCTGTTATATCCTACAGGGCGTTGCTTTAACGAGACAGTGAAATATTACTCACCTATACAATACAGAGAGAGAAAGAGATGAGGGATACAAAAGGCGAAAAGGTTCAGGCTAGCATGTGAAAAGGTATGATTTCATTGCGTCTATAGCGCCCCGTCGATTTCGCTCACAAGTGACGTGCTGCGGTTTTTTGTGGTGTGCGCATGCCGAAGTTACATCATTTTTCTGTATTACCTGCACAAGTGGACGCACTTCTGGCGGTGTATATGTATATCATGTCTATTTTTTATCGTTCGTTTTGGGACACTTTTCTTATTGTCGGATACAACTTTAGAGAAGTCCGCGGCATTTCCTCCTCAAAGGTGGATTCACGCAACTAGCCTGCACCAGTGGCCGCGCACTCCGGACTGACGTCATGAGCCGGACGGCCGGTGACCCCGCCTCCGAAAACATTTCCGAGTGCATGAGCGGTATACTATATTTCTTTAGTGTGGAGGCGATCGTCTGCTGCGCTTCGGTCATTTGGGCGGGCCCTCTCCGGACTCGTTAGGTTTTATCCGACTATAGGTGCGTAGCACTTTAGGGGCCCGGCTTGTTGTCCATCCAATGTCTCATTGTCGCATGGTGACAGAGTGGTCAGTACAGTCCTAAAACAAGGCTACCAATGCTCAAAACCAGTGCTAAATAAGCTAACGAGGTCAAAAATTATATAAACTACAAAAATAGCCAGTAATTAATCGCAATAATTTACCTAAAATAGCGAAAAGCGTATCTGAAACATTCGGCTGATATCCGCGCCGCGCAAGAGAGGGCGCCACCGGCTCGGCAAGCGCGCGATTGCCAAGGGAATCGCCGGGTTGCCTGTGCTACGCACTTCGAATACTCAGGCTTCGCGGCAGTGCATCTGCACTATACGCAGGATCTCGAACTACACCAAGAACTGCACAAGCACTACGTTAGCGCTAAATTAACCGCAGAATTAGCGCTACGTGAAGCGCTTGATTTAGAGTTTCTTCTTCTTCTTCTTCTTCTTTTTTTTTTTTGGTACACATCCGCACGGGAGGACGCAAGCTCTGGCGATAGCATGTGTGTGTATGCATATTTGTTAAGCCTTTGTCTGATGCGCGTTTCTTCGGCACTGGAGCTTCCAGCCCTCGCACCCTGCGACCGCAGCGCCGCAATGCATAACCTAGCGAGCGCAAGGAGCAAAATTGGACAGTCTTGGTGAACACTCGCATTGACGCCGACTTACTTATCAGGAAGCAAGAGTACCGGTAATATGGATGTCACCCGAGTTGGCACGCGCTGCGTGCGATGAAAGATGAACCTCGAAAGGTGTTTGTGTGTCTTCTTTATGGCGGCCCGCTTTCCTTGTACCCCTATCGGCCGACGTACCCTTGTCCCTATCCTCATGCGCCTATCGGCCGACGTACCCCTATCGGCCTATCGAACTCCGAAGCGCCCTCTGGCCACTGCGCAGTGCGTTGCTTTCTCCTTTAGCTTCCGGTTCGTTCGTTGGTCTGTTGTATCATTGTTGTTTATCTTATTGTTTGTTTCTCTAATATCTGGCTTTCTCAAAGAGAAATCGCAATGCAGACACGCAACGTTGAAAACGGAGCACCCACGACAGCAGATAAGCCGAACAAAATAACACTAATGGGCGATTCTACGGCGCAGAGATAAACGAGGGCAAGTTGGGCGCGCATGACGTATTGATCCACGGTACACATTAAGTTTCGAACGAACAAACATAGAAACAACTTGGAGCAGGACTGAAGGCTTGGTTTCTTACAAACAAACAAACAAACAAACAAAGAAGCAGACCCAACCACAGTAAGCCATTTCCAGGAGTGCTCGAGGTCGCATTGACTAGAACGACCCAGTTGCGAGCATGCGCTGCCAGCGATGAAGTGCACTTAGTTCTCGTACGTCCGATTCGCCTCGAGGGAAGTGAAAAAAAAAAGGGGGGGGGGGGGGAGTTGTAGCGACGCTCCAGGATATGCATGCATGGTGGTGCGGCGCGGTGTTTTTTGTCTCTGCCTCGCATCTCGGCGCGCATTTCACGCGCGCGGGATCGCTCTTTTCACTTCCGCGCGACGACCCCGTTCTTGCTGCTGCTTAAACAGCAAGACGATTGCGTCAGTCGCTGCAGTGCAAGCATGACGTCAGGCTCTGTGCGCTTTTCCGGTAAGAGCGCGCCTGATCATATCGCCCCGTGATACTTAATTAACGCGGCCTTACGTATATAAACTGATTCTGGAAGCGCGCCATGCATTACTTTCACTGTATCGAGATATCACTTGCACGCAGTCTTACTATATATACAGCAAACTGGGCACGAGGGACGCGCACTTACAAAATATATCTTTCCATCTTCTTTGACGCTGCGGAGATAAGGTTGTTATCACGCACAGATCACTATCGTGAACCGCCGTCGCCCCTTTTCGTAAAGAAAAGCCCGATGACGTCATCGAGGCCGCCACATTGTTGCAAAGCTGTCGAACGGTGAAAGAAACTACACTTTATCGCGATCATTTGATTTCTGGCTGTACGCGACAAGTTGCAAATGGGTCTATACAAACTGGTGTACGGTGACTTCGCGTGAATATAAGTTGGAAATATAGGAATACACAAAATGGCGTACGGAGACGTCACATGAATACGACAGCGAGTTGCAAACAGGGCTGTACACAATGGCGTACGGCGACGTCATGTAAATACCAAGTTACAAGCAGGACGATACAAAATGGCGTACGGAGACGTCACGTGAGTACGACAAATTGCATAAGGACTATACAAAAAGTCTTGCGTTTGCGTCATGTGAATACAAGGTGCTAACAGGACTATACAAAATGGCGTACGATGACGTCACGTGAGTACAAGTTGCAAATAGAACAATACATAATGACGTACGGTTACGTCACATGAATACCGTGGCAAGTGGCAGACAGGACTATGCAAAAGGCGTACGAGGACGTCACATGAACACAAATTGGAAATATAGGGATTTCCAATTTCCAAATTAAAAGGAAAGGGGATTTCCCCTTTCCCGTTAGAGTGCAGAAAGCCTGCAACGTTACGTCACGCGTCCAGCCTTTGCTTTGCTATCCAGCTATGCACTCTATATATAGCTTTCCGTGAATCTTACACCCCCTTCTACCTGCTCGCCTTCGAAGTGAATGCACCGCCTTGCACCGATGCGTCGCCGACGGCGGAAAGGACCACGTGGCCGTGAGTCACTGCAGCGACGTCATTCGGAACGGGCACCCCGTTCCGGGCGATACCCCGCGTGCGACCTCCTTAATTTGTTAACGCTGTATCCGGGCGCGTCGAACCTCCCGTGAGCGTGATGGCACGTGACGTGACGTCATCTGTAGGCTATAGCGAACACGTTCACTCATTGAAAGTGCATGGTACGTTCATTGTAAGTGCATGGTCAATTCATTAATAAAGTTTTGTGAATGAATGAATTGCGCGGCCTGCGACGCATTCTGTTGTTCTAGTATATTGTATCACTTATTCGCATGTGATGGACATGCGCATGTCATTATGTAGTGACCAGTAGCTGTGATACGCACATGTACAGACGGGTCCAGTGTTAATGGGAACACTTCGTGCAGGGCATGTCTGGATTTCGCTCTCTCGCAAAAGCACAGTGGCTTAGATTTGCATAAGACTGCTGGTGGTTGGTAGTTCTGACTCCTTTTGGCAGACTACTGCCGTGCACGAACAGTGTTACCATGCCCACTTGCCTTTAGGAAAGGTGCTCATTCGAGTGTTGCCTTTAACAGTTGACCGGACGGTACATCTCATTGCGTATACATACGGGCAATTTCGTGGTACAGTTTGCTGCGTGCATGCCGGACAAGATTTGTTTGCAACGCTGGCAGATGGTACTACGGGACACTTAAGGAACACGTATAAATACAAAGCATGAAGGACACCCGAAGTAAGCAAAGATCAAGAAATTAAGAGTGAAGATAGCTCCATCATCCGCAATTAGCGTGCGCAAGGCAAATCTACTATCGGTTTATACGATTTCGCGTTTCGTGCAACTTGTTTTTCGTCGTGCCGGTGACGCTAGCAATAGAAGATGCTTCTTGTTGATATAACATAGACGAACAGGAAGGACAAAAAAATAAATAACAACAAAAGAAACTCTAAACACGTGATCCTCCAGCATTTATGCCACGACATGCGTAAGCGTTCACGCAAGCCCAAACTGCTTGCTCATCGCTGACCCGCTGAGTCATGGTGTCCCGACGCACGAAACTGCGTACACATATGGCTTGAGGGCTCTCGGAAAGCTTTAGCTGCCAGTGCTTTCATATAGATGCGAGCGCCGATTTCGTGTAATAATAGGTCAGGCTTAAGAAGTGGCTGGCAGCAGGTGCGAGGCCTATATCGTCTAGTGATAAAGTGCCCGAGTCGCGACCGTGGCCATGAATCTTTTTTTTTCTCTCTCTCTTTCTTTTTGTTTTATCAACCCCGAGGCGTTTATTTATCCAACTCTTGCGCCGGCGTCCGTGTTGGCACGCGACAAAGGAGAGTGTTGGGTTGTGTGCAAAAGCGTTGTGTAATCATCCGCAAGCTTACGCGGGATCGTTGCCAAGATTTTTCTATATCGCTTTGTGCAGCGATTGCGTGTGCGCTCATCGGAACACACGCGCGCACACACACACACACACACACACACACACGCACACACACACACGCACACACACACACAAAAAAAAAGGTGTTCAGAACACGCTGGGTTATAATAAGCTCTCAGAAACCAACCTTATGCTTATCTGTTGTTTTCCTAACTGGTTTCATGCTCTTAACGCGCGCCACGAGCACAAAAACCGCAGTCAAGGCAGTAGATAACTATACGAAACCGGTTGAAATTAACCAAAAAATAGATAGAGCTCCACTCGCGTGACAGCGATGCGCCTGTGCAAGAGCGTCGTGCAAGCTGGTGTTCGTTCGAAGCGCAATCACTTTATCTCTTAGCTAGAACTATAGTGAACTAGAATATTCTAGTTCACTGGTATATTCTAGTTCACTATAGCTAAAACGAATGCTTGGGTGAGTTGATTCATATTTAAGAAAGATTTTTGCGGCGCAAAAAGATAGAACACCCAGGGAGACACACAGGACACAGTGCTGACTTTATCTCTGCTGATATAAATACTAGGCACATTGAAAAATAAGACACTGTATTGTCTTCGGCTGAGCACTAATGTCGCGCAATCTACGGTAAAAATTTGTCGAGACGACTAAGTTTTCCATGCAACGATGTCAGTGCACGTTAAAGAACATCAGATGGTCAAAATTTTCCGGAGCCCTCACTTACGGCGTCTCTCGTAATCGTATCGTGGTTCTGGGCCGTAAAACCCCGGATATTATTATTAAGCTTTCCATGCAATATCAACAACATTACTGGCGTAGCCAGGGGGGGGGGGTTGCGTTAACACATCTGAAAGTTTTCAATTTTGCATGTGTATGTGAGACGCACATTTACATACACACGCACGAACATACATAACCGAAGGTTTAAACCCCATCGAAATAAATTTCTGGCTACGCCACTGAACGACACAAACGTGTCTATGGAAAAATTCGACAGTCTTGAACACGCCCAATAGCTTAACGTCACCGAAATGAGCGAACGCGATTGGCCGGAGCATCTATGCGAATACTTTTCTCGTTATGTTCGTGCACGGCCGCTCGATGAAAAACACACCGCGTGTTTTTCATCGAGCGGCCGTGGTTTGTGGCTGAGGGCGGAGCTTATATTTATTCTTACTGTAGCCTATACATAGGTTGGTTTGTGAATACTGGCCCCAGTTTGTTTACAAAGCACGTTAAGGACACAGAAACGATAACAGTGCGAGAGTTGAGGGTAAGGTTTCAGCACAAAGCTGTGACGTCACTTTGGTTAGAAATACTTTGAGGTTTACGGATCGGTACACATACCCGTCACTGCTCCTCTAGATAGCTTATCCTGTCTTCGCTCGTTTTTCCTCGCTCTCAGTCTGCGCCTCAATTATTTCGTTAACCTATGCACCAACTCGCCCAACTCTGTTAGCCGAACAAAAAAAAAAAAGGAATCTTAAGGGCTCGTTTTTCTTTGCTAGACACAGAATTAACTAGAACTAACAGACAGAAAAGCCAAGGAAAGTATAGGGGATGTTATCTTGTAATTACGATGTAAATGTGAAGAAAATAAAGTGGACGAAAAGATAACGTGCCGCCGGCAGGGACCGAACCTGCGACCTTCGAATAACTCGTCCGATGCTCTACCACTGAGCTATGGCGGCGGTCATCCTCCCGTCCACTTTATGGGGTATACATGTGCATTTAAACCTAGGAGTGTTAGTAAGCGCCGATCGCAGCCATGGCGGCGAGTGTGGAACACTCTTTCTCGGCCTGCTGGCGTCGCGAAGCACGTGATCTTTTTTACAAGCTGGCAGCTGACCAATAATCCCTCGCATACTACCTGAAGGTGTCCAGTCTGCCAGAGCGAGACCCTCGCTGAATGAAGGAAAGAAGATGACTTTTAAGGGGTCGTTTTTTTCTTTGCTAGACAGAGAACAATAATTGTGACTAATAGACAAGAAAACCAAGAAAAGAATTTCTTGACTTTCTTGTCTGTTTGTTGTTTATTAATACTCTGCTAGCCGGCCATTCGCACCGAGTATTTCGCCCTTCCCCTCCTCCTTCGTTGGTCTGTAACGTCTGCACACGCTAGTGTCGTCTCTGACGTCACCAGCGGGTCAGTGCACCGGTCAGCTCATTCGCTGCGTATGCAGTCTGTGCAGGTGACGTAACAATGCAAGAGACGTCGAAATTTCCGACAGCTAATAGGCGCAAGCGCGTGTTCTGTTTTATTAAACAACCCGCGCCTCGTCGTGTGCTTGAATGACCGCGAGTGCCGCAGCGTCGTGACCTGTTTGTTCTGTGTCGCAGCTGACGTCGTTTCGCACGCAAACACACGCACAAAAGAAAAAAGAACGAGTTTTATAAGAGGAAGCACCGGCGCAGACCCTTTTGAAGCCGCCCACGTGCGAGGTATATACTGGACCGATGCCTCAGTGCTCGTCACGCTTTGTGCCGGATTAGTTCACGCGTTTGTTCACTGGTGGCGCGACATTATACGCGTGAGCCAATTTAGGAGTCTAATAAGAGTCGCGTTCTTTTTCTTGTTTGTTGTTTCCCCGTGCCACGTTGTTCTCTTTAGGCGACAGCTGCGTCACAACTCGCGTGAATTAAGGATGGCGTCGAAAAGAAGCGACAATATACGGTGTTGTATAAGCTGCGTGGTGCTTGACCCCGCACGCTCTGGTATTTCGGCCGTGCGCGACAGATCTGCATTACTTTTGTCTTCTCATATATATTGTACCCGAGCACGTCGGCGCTAGCTCTGTGCCAGCGAGAGTGAAGACGATGACCTTAGGACATTCGTGTGTTGCGCGCATGGTCTGTTTCTTGTGCTTAGGCTGCCTTGTCTGCGTGGCCACTTACCAGGCGCCGGGGCGAGGCTGTTCAGAAGAATACGCCTGTTACGATATATATATATATATATATATATATATATATATATATATATATATATATATATATATATATATATATATATATCAGGGAAGCCGTCAGTGCCTCCACGTGGGCTCGTGCATTGTTCCGAATAGGCAATTTCGAACAGCGTACCTTAAAGGGACGCTAAAGAGAAAAAAGATTTTTCTCGTATTAGTAAATTACTCTTTCCACAATAACAAACTCACCACGCCACTCTTGCCGCGAGAAGACGCTTTGTAAGCGAGAAAACGCGAAAGAAGAAAATGTTGGTAGCGACGCCATGCACATTGACGTTCCCGCACCAGTCGTCGTGACGTCACAGATTTTGACGGCGCCTACGAGGGCTATACGTAGTTCCTAATCGGTAAATATGCGGAAGTACATTGTCCTCTGAGGGGGCCAGAGACTTTGCGTACCAAGTTATAGAAAATTCCGTTGAGCCAGTGTGGCCGAAATACGGATAAAACATTTTGAAAATAATGACGTCACGTGCGGGGATTTCAGCGCGAAATTTAAAAGTGCTACTTTGACCCTTATTTTCGCTTCTATTAATGAGCCTGCGATGATGAAATTAACGATAATAGAGATTTCAGAGTGTAATTTATCAGTATGAACTGATTTACTGTTTCAGTTCAGTGTCGCTTAATACAGCGCAACTAATAAAAAAGAAATATATTAAGAGATGTTCGAAATAGACTGACAAGATGCGAGATGTGTAGATCCAGAAAAACACTTAACATAACGACATGAATGAAATACAGAACACAAACACACACACACACACACTATCTCTTACCCCCCCCTCCCCTCCCTCGAAAAAAAAATGCACTGCAGAGGTATATAGTTTATCTGCGGCTCCTGAAGTTGCAAGTATCCATACGATATATACTTACTCAGAATGTGTAATGCGTTGAGTTTAACATAAATATATGAACGAACCATTACAACGGTTCTTATAGACGGGCTGTACTTAGGAAACACAATGCAGGCTACAACCGCCCCCGTAATTGATGCAGCGAGCGGCCCAATAACTAGCTGTACAAAAGGTTCATAAGGATGCGAATCACAACTCGATTCATAATTTCGGTATCTGTTTCGTCTGTAGCTGTAAGTCTTGCGGTGTGGCTCCGTTGCACAGATATTGTAAAACCCCGTCGCAGAGCTCTTTTCGAGAAAAAAGAAATTGAATATACGCTGCGGTACACGTCGTAACGGCTGGACCGGCTGGGACCGTGTATCGAATTCTTGAACTTATGATTGCGCAACAGTCATTTCAGTCGAGCGGGACCCTGAACCCTCGGTGGTTTCTTTCTTTCTTTTTTTTTTTTTTTTTGCGTGGCCCCCTGTTGGTCATTCGTTGCGCAACGCCCATTCTTTCCGTCTGTAGACCTTTTCACTGCATCGTATTTTTAATCTATTGTTTTTTTTTTCGTTCTTTTTTTTTCGCTACTTTGTCTTGTCAGCTTACATCCGCTGCATGTCCGCCGCGCGCTCCGGTGCCGTGAGTTCGTGCGGCGGCAATTTATTTTTCCGTGCAAGGGGTAAGCGAACGCGTGCAACTTTCCTCAGTTGTTGCGATGGTATACGCCTCATCACGTCCGCGCACGTTTCTCCGAAAATATATGTTTTTCTTTCTTTTTTTTTAAGCGTACGCGGACACCGAATAGTTCTTCAGTTGTCCAACAAGTATATCTTTATTCTCAGAAATCGTCATTTGTTCGGTAATGTGGCTACGTTATAAAGCCGAGCCGTGTTCCGAGACAAGCGTTGCGTTATCGTTTGTCGGCACTACGCATGCGCCGTACGCTAACCGCTTGGGTGCGCACTTTATATTTCGAAAATTGAGTACATACCCAATCAAAGCGAACCCTACGAACCAAATTTTAATGCTCCCTATTGTGTGCTTAGTTGACGATGGCTGACTTCTTTACACTATCTTTTGAAAGTTGAGCGGCCGTGGCAGTACGCAAAAAGAAAAAAAAATATTAAGACGAAGAAAGAAGAGAAGAGAAGAAATATGGCCGTTCGTGCGCTTGTCAGAACTTTATTTAGCGTTTGCGTACTCCGTCTCAATCGAAGCTCAGCTGCTCGTGGGTGCAATTAGCGCCGCTATACGCTATACTGCGCGCATGCCACCGTCGCTCGCGTTCAAGGCGACGTGATTGAGGAACGGCACGAATGCTCATTTTTTTTTACTTGCGCTTGCACGTGTGCTTGCACACCTGTGTGTGTGTGTGTGTGTGTGTGTGTGTGTGTGTGTGTGTGTGTGTGTGTGTGTGTGTGTGTGTGTGTGTGTGTGTAAGTGTAAGTGTGTGTAAGTGTAAGTGTGTGTGTGTAAGTGTAAGTGTGTGCGCGTGTGGTGGAGCTGTCTCTGTCTGTATGTGCGTGTATGTGTAGGTGTGTGTCTGTATGTAAGCGTGCGTGCGCGTACGAGTTGCGCGTCCGTGCGCGTTATTATTCCTGCCGACCTTATACATATGGAAAATAGAAACAGAAAAGGAAATTTTGGAGAAGAGAAAAGCTTCACTGCAAAAAAAAAAAAAAAGAAACAAGAACAAAAAAAAAAAGACATTCGAAGGTCGGGAGTCAGTGAGCGCGCGGTGACTGCGGCTGCTCCCGGCTCAATGGTTACGGTATACAGTCATGCATGCTTTGCCCTGAGGACGCATCGGCAAGCTCGCATCGACTGAGGCATTGCCTGTGTGTTAATGGTGGTGGCGTGTCCAGACTAGGAGTGGCGACCAGATCAATCAACGGGTCTATACAATACTGCAGCGACCCTGAAGAGAGCACGCTTCCAAGAAACACAGTTAAAGGATCCGGAAAAAAAAAAAGAAGGAAAATTACACTTGATGGTCGTTATAGAAGGGCATTTGCAACAGAGCGCGTTGTCGTCGCGTTCCAGACTGTCTATAGATCAGGGTCCTCGCTCGCCCCAGCTATAGCGGGCCGCAGTCACGAAATTGAGTCACCCGATGGGCCGAGAACGTTGAAGAAGGCTGGAGATGAGGGTACGGGGGAGCGGGCGGGGGGGGGGGGGGGGGGGGGGGGGGCTTGAAGAAAATCTCAGCTAACGTTGCCATTTCAAAGATGTTCACCTCTTTGAAATATCTTATATGTGCGTCATTCCTGAGGGGGAAGGGGATTTGGCGTCAGGTTTCGAGAAACATAATACCGATACTGATCTCCGGAGTGACTGAAATCTGGAAATCTAAACACCAATTCTGAAGCGTGCAGTTTTTGTTTAGCGGTTATGTTTTAACACATGGTGACCGGACGGGGTGCCTCACGAAACAAAAATGCTTCAGAGCAGTCATGTCTGAGTAGCTCATGAGCGTACTCGTTAAGAAAAAGAAAAAAAAAAAACGTGGGACGAAGGCAGTCATGTGTGGGCCGGGCCGCCAGCGAAAGTTCCGCGGGCCGCGTGTTTGACACCCTTGGTCTAGATTGTGTATTCGTGGCTCTCACGTGTTCGTCTGCTGTTCGACGTTGCTGTCTATACTGTTGGTGTACTTGTTCGAAAAATTCATTGACATAAGTAGTGCGTTTATTTCGCGTGTACGAGAGACTACTGATATACAATATTTGATATGTATACACCCAGTGCCTATGAAGACCATGGCTACGCACTCGGTCTCCATCCGTCGGACGAATGAATGTGATGACAGCATGTGCCTTCATTTACGCACATATCTGTGCCTTTCTTGATATGGAAAGCCTCGGTTATTTCGCGTGTTATTTTGTTTTTATTAAAAAGAAGAATCTTATCCCGAAAGCACGTGCTTTCTTATTAGATGTAACTTTTTGGCCTACGAACTTACGTATAGGTGTGCATCTCGACCACTCTGTAGGCAAGTGTGGTCGAAATAATAGTTGTCCCTTTTATAAAAAATTACTGAGCGCAAAAAAAAAAAAAAGACGCAACACGCCAGGAAGATACAAAAGGGACGAGCGCTTTTGCTCGTCTCTTGTGTATCTCGTCCCTTCAGCGATCGTCCCTTGTGTATCTTCCTTGTGTGTTGCGTCTTTTCTTGCGCTCAGAATTTTTTTTTTTGTCACTATTCACCAACTATAGGCCCTCAAAATGTCCTTTGAAGTTGTCCCTCTGCGTTTATGCATATTGCGCATGCGCGTTTCTATGCATGTCCTTATTCTGGGTTTGCGCTTGAAGTGCGCGCCCGCTTTTCTTTCGCCTCATGCTTTGTGATGCGTCTCTTGTAGCTGCGCGTCATACAGGAATATATAGGCGGCGCAACGGCTGCGCTTGATCTGCCTAATGAAGCCGTATACGCGTCACCTGCTGACGCTCTGTGCAAGTCATCGGCCTATACGAACGGTGACTAACAAGAACATCGAGTGCGCGCCAAACGGTTGCGTTGTCGCTCGTATACGTATTACAAGGGCGAGTCACGCGATTTGAATGCGCGACCTTGCACGCCGATCGGGACCCTGGTAACAGTGAAGCGACGCGTATACTACTTGCTACATGCTTCGCTGCTGTCGATTTCACCGCTGGTGAGTGGTTGCTACCGTGCCATTAAAATAGGGTGCGAGCGGCTCGTTGAAGACCTTGACACGGCTTGGCTGTGTAGGTCTTGACGGAGACAAGGTGTTCGCGTTTTGTTGCTCCGGGGGGCCCCTGTCTGCCTGTGTGCCTGCCTGTTTTGCGAGGCGTCTGTGTTTTTGTTGATCGGACGCTGTTATGGCTTCGATCGCGTATACCCGGCCGGCTGGACTTGGCGGCTTTGCGTTCGGCTCGCGTTTTGTTCGATCACACCTGTTGTTCCAGTTTAAGGCGAGGTCGATTGCCAGACAATGAAAGCGCACGGGCAGAAAAACAACAATCCTTCGACATCGTGAAGGTCGGTATAAGGCGAGCAGACGCAAGTCCCTATAGTTCTCGTCTCTTTTGTGCTGGGCCTGCATTCCTTAGACCAGGGTTCTCAAACACGCAGCCCGCGGACCTTTCGCTAGCGGCCTGACCCGCACGTGACTGTCTTCGTCCCATTTTTTTTTTAAGGCGAAAGCCTTAGACGCCTCATCAAACGCGAAAATTGACCGGCGTCCCGCGTCGGCGGCGCCAACACGAGTGATGCAAGAAATCGCCATCACGCGATCACATCACCACGTGACGTCACAGTGACGTCGCGTGATGACGTCATTGCATGACATCGCAGCTTGGTCAACGGTGGGCCGGTCGCGGAGGCAGTGCAAAACCAGGGGAGTTGCATGCCTCCGATCCCGGAGGCAGTGGAAAATCACGTTAGATGCAGAAAGCTTTCGGAGGTTGGCGGGGCAGGAACAATAGATACATCGACTGAGAAAATAAAGAAAATGGCTTTCGCCTTCCAGTCGTATTAGGCCAGTGCATAAGAGACCTTGTGAGATTGTTTTTCTTAATAAGTGCGTTCCTGAGATATACACGGACGTGATTGGTTACAAGCATCCTTTCCGTGGGGAATCCCGTCCGGTCACCATGTCTTAAAACATGACCGTAGAACAAGAACTCTGTATGTATTTCAGAATGTCATTCCAGATTTCACTCATTCCGGAGATCGATATCGGCACGTTTCTCGGAACCTGGCGCTGAATCCTCTTCAAAACTGACCCATATATATGGCAGATATGGAAAAGGCTTTGTTCCAAATGGCAAGGGTAGCTGATATTTTGCTCAAAAGTTTTTTACTGGTATCTTTTTTTCTTTTAATGATGACCCGACAACTGTTCCCATAGGATGCCTCGCAATAAACAAAGAACAGAAAGAGCGAAAGAAACAATTGTGTGCTCCTTTCGGGTCATTTCGGTTCCTTCACGCATCGTGACGTCAGCCGCCGCAGGGTCGTACCAACGTTTCTAGAACCACTACTGAGACAACCACTATAGAAACAACGTTCATAGAAACAAATTCTATAAACGTTTGTGTAATACGGTGAGATCACCGTGAAAGCCCCCCCCCCCCAAAAAAAAAAAAAAAGAAAAGAAAGAAACCGGTCTTTTGGTCCATCTATCTGTAGTCGAAGTGCTTCTTATCAGTTCGTGTCGGCCCGCTCCCGCCTTTGCCGCTGAGTCGCCGCGTGCGTCCACTCTTTTTCTTCATCGCGTCGTTCTCATTTGCATATCGCGCGCAACCGGCTTGTGTCACATCATGAGGCGTATATTGTGCACTATGCTCAAAAAAGAAACAAACAAACAAACAGGCAAGCAAACAAGCGATCAGCACAAATAAACGCGAACAGATCGCGTACGCTATAAGCTCTGCTGACTGCGTGTGCCGGAAGCAATTAAAAAAAAAATGAAAGAAAGCCGGAAACACGTGATAGACGACTAATTTTCCGCTTTACTGACTCTGACGGGCTCGAAATGGTTTATTGACCGTTTCAGAAGTAACAAAGTCAAACAAATCACGTTGTCTACTTGCTCTGCTGTATATAGCGGTAATTGAGTTCAGAGGCGGAGCTGGGGTCGCTGAAGTGTACCGAGTACTACCGACCCCTCCCTGTTGTCCCTTTGCTCTTGTGTGTGTGTGTGTGTGTGTGTGTGTGTGTGTGTGTGTGTGTGTGTGTTGTGTTTTAAAGCGCAGCTCTTAGAGGCCCGTTCCTACGTTGAGCGGCGTCGCCGTTGGTGTCGGCGGCGTAACCGATAGAGCGAACGCGGAGTCTGTCGATATCACGAACAGAGTTGTACGTAACGCGTTACAAGTAATCGATTACTTGTAATAAATTACATTTTCTTGTAATTTTGTAATGTGATCGATTACTCTTTAGAAACTGTAACGTTCTGGGTAATTCAATTACATATTCTTGCAACTGATTACTGGTGATGAATTAGTTTTTTTTTTTCCAAAATCAAGTTATGATCAGTCTTCTGCGGCAGTTCTCGTTCCGCAACATATGCGACCGCTCTCTGTAGGGACCCCCCCACTGTTTTTCGCACCTCACTTTGTTTTGCAGTGCTCTTTGACCAAGCGACAATCTTTGACCAAGCGACGATGTCGACGATGTCATAGCGACGCCGCGATGCCATCACCGCTTTTGCCGACCTGTGACGTCATAGGGTGACGTCATCACGTGATGATGTTTTTTCTTGCACCATCTTGTGTCCACGTCGACGTTCACTTTTAGCGTTTGATGAGGCTCCTAAGGGTATGTCGCCGCGATAAACGTTTCGTTGAAAAGTATGCAGCGCTTCGTGGGTGTGTGTGTGTGTCTACATCGTGTACACCTATCTTCGTCTGTCTTCACTTCTCCTGCGTCGTTTTCCTGTTCGGGACGGATTGCCAAAGCAAGCCCAACTCCGCAGACACGCTTCTCAATTTGGAATGAAACTTCGAAGGGCGGGGTATTCCAGTAACCTTTTCGCGGTCGGCTTACCGTAAACGTGTGTATGCGAATGCCGTCTGGCGGTACCTTCTATACGCCTCGCTCTGATTGCCGAGCAGTTTATTCATTTCCTTGCTTCCTTCTTTTTTCCTTTTTTTTTTTCGTTAGCGGGTTATCCATGTCCCTCTTGCATGCGTTGCGCGTCGCTCAGTCGCGGAATTTGCCCCTCATTCGCTGGGGTTGCCCTCATAAATGACGCCGTATTTCTGAGTTAAAGCGGTTCAGGAGGAGGAGGAGGAGGAGGAGGAGGAGGAGGAGGAGGAGGAGGAGGAGAAGAAGAAGAAGAAGAAGAAGAAGAAAACGTTCTGGGACGATTCTTAAAGAGACACTTTCGTTTGTCCGCCTTTGTCCACGTCGTCCGTTTAGCGCTTCAGCCCCCTCGGTAATAATGCTACACCAACTATTGCCCAAACTTCCACCCTACTAAAGAGAAAAAACGGTTTTTTTTTTTCGTATTAGTGAATCGCTCTCTCGCAATACCAAAAAAAAAAAAAAAAAAGAACACCGCCCTTACCGCGAGAAGAGGCCTGGTAATTAGCGAGAAAAACGCGCAAAAAGAAAACGCGGTTGTCACCTTGAAGTTGCCGCGCCAGTTGTCATGACGTCACAGATTCTGACGGCGTCTACTTGGACATGCGCAGTTCCTAATCGGTGAAAATGAAGTATGTTGTCTTCTGAGGGAGCCCGACACTTAGCATGCCAAGCTTCAGGAAATTTCGTTGAACCAATGTGGGCCAAAATGCTTGAACGTTGAACCGATGTGTCAAAAATCTTATGGCCAATAATGGGGCCTAAATACGACGAAGACGCAGTAAAAAAGAAGGGACACGGAGGAGCGCTGACTCGCAACTGAAGAACACATGAAGGTAAAAGCAAAAAAAAAGTATCAACATTGCGCAGAAGTGTTAAAAATGAATGGGAAAGTGACAGTGCGTATCACCTAACGTGCAACGTGCCGAGCAGATGGGCAAACTCCTTGTCCGTAAGAGAGAGCGGTGCCTGACTTGCGCATGCGTCACCTAATCGGTTAATGTGGAATCTCTCTATCACCTCTCTAGTTGTCTGGGAACTATGTCTTGACGGTATCTCTGCATCGGCAAAAAAAAAAAAAAAAAAAAGTGAGCAGCCACACTTGTTGCAATGCGAATGCGAGATGAGAAGCGTTAGGATTCTTGAGCGAGTTAGTATTGCGCTCTCTGAAGGTAAGTAGTTGTAAGTTTCGGAGCCAAGATAGCGTCGAAGATTAGTTCTCAAGGGCAGATAATGTTGAAATGAGAAAATTTTGCTAACACTGTATGGGCACAAATAGTTAGCCAATACTATAGGTAACATTAGCAATCATTTAACGAGCCCCGAGTCATCAATCTCAAAGCAGAAACCAGCTTCTTTAACGCGTACAGGTTTTAGGCCGTGCGCGTCACACTGCGACACGCATGACTTCTAGCTCGGAAATACTAACCTTAGCGAACCTAGCCGCCGCAGTGGCTGAGACGGTGCTGGACTGCTGACCTGAAACACGATAATCGAACCAGTACCAGCCATCATTTAGCCAAAATTAGCCAATTCTGGTAGCATACGAGTGATATTACGGTAGTTCAGTTCGGCCAGAAGCGTTACAGAACGTGTGTGAAAGTATGGCCCATGGAAGACATTGTTTCCGAGGTAGTATACAACTATAGTATAATTTTCTCATGGATATGCGTGGGCTGAGACGGTTAGTGGGAAGGTGATGTTAGAGATTCTGCGTTTTCCTCTCAACCTTTTTTTTTTAAACCACGTTGCCGACGGGCGTGTGGCCCCAACTGGCCGATTTTTTTGCGGTCGCACGCGCGCGAGTACGGCACGTGTTCGGCCTCGCGCCCGCCGCCGACGACCGGAGCACGTGACCTCAGTCGCGTGACCTCCCGCACTCTATACATACCAGCACTGTGCTTCAGACCGCCACTGCGTATGCACGACGCCCTTTGCATATACCACTGCGTGGACTAGAATGCCACTGCATATACATATATATATATATATATATTGAACATTGAAATTGTGACACACCTACACCGGGGGGATTGGCCAAAAACCGGGTAGTTTTGAGGAAATCCTTAAAATATATCATGTTATAATTCGTCAATTATAACAAGATGTTTAAATGAAAATAAACAAAACTTAAAGATACTAAGAACAGATCAATAGGAAAGTGCGGACATGAACAATTAACCGCTGTATTTGCAAAAAAAAAAAGAGAAGAATATTGGAAGAAAGCAACGTAAGGATAGTGCGTTTGATTTTATATGTAATCATTTGTGTCAGTGTGTTTTCCTGTGTGTGTCAAGCAATACAGAATATTTGAGTTTTAACGTCTACATGTGAACTGACTTTTCCCATTTGAACTTGTCATACAGCACAGGGGCGTAGCCAGAAATTTTTTTCGGGGGGGGGGGGGGTTCAACCATATTTTATGTATGCTCGTGCGTGCGTTTGTATGTGTGCGTGCCTATATACGCAAGCAAAACTGAAAAATTTCGGGGGGGTTTGAACCCCCCCAACCCCCCCCCCCTGGCTACGCCCCTGATACAGCACTTGTGTACATATGAACCTATTAGGCGTGTATGAACTGCCATGTGATGTTCGGCTGTGCGTATTTTCATATCGCGTGTTCTACTCCCGTACAAAAATGTATGTAGACAATCTATAGACTGTCTAGAACTGGGTTTAGACAGGCTATAGATTGTCTAAATACGTTTTTGTAAGGGCTGTATCGCATCTTGTGCCCTTATTTTTCTTACTACATATTTTGTCTTCTAAGCGAGAAGGAGTAGTCGGTGCCACTATAATGGCACCAACCTCTCCTATTTCATCATTTCAATAAAAAAAAAAAGGCGATCCTTTTCTCCCTTGGAAAGGTCTATAGACTTTCGTCGTTCTCATGGCCGCCCCGCCGTGGCTCATAAACACGAGATATTCCATCACGTGCTTTACATCCGCGCACTGTCTTTACATTTTTTTTTCTTTTTACTTTCCCGCCCACCCCGCGTATTCCGTTGTCGGTCGTCTTCGCCAGTGTCACGCGGTGCACATCTCGTGCTCTTCTTTCACTGCTTTTGTTTCGGCTGTTCGCACCGGACGGTGCGCATACACGACGAGATTGATTTACCTTTCGCACGTCAGACTTCGCCGTCGAGCCCCTACCGTTGCATGTGTCGTCTCCTCGTGGGTTCAGCTTTCACGTGTGTGTATGCGTTGTTGACGGGAAGGATGGTTGGCGACAGCCGACGCTGTCTGGAATTCGAAATTGTGAGAGTCCACTGACACTTCAGAACGAAGACTATATAGGGGTCTTTCTTCAGATGTTATGTGTTCATCATCATCAGCCTGACTATACGCCCACTGCAGGGCAAAGCCTCTCTCATGTTTCGCATATCAACCAGGTCTTGTGCTTTCTGCGGGCACGTTATACCCGCAAACTTTTTAATCGCATCTGCCCACCTAACTTTCTGTCTCCCGCTCGCGCGTAGGCCTTCTCTTGGAATTCAGTCAGTTACTCTTAATGACATACGGTTATCTTGCCTATGCGCTACATGCCCATGCCGATTTCTTCTTCTTGATTTCGATTAAGATGACACCCGTTTGTTTCCTGGCCCACTCTGCTCACTTCTTGTCACGTGCTAAAACTGTCACGATAAGGTTATGAGTCACTCTGATAGCGAGGAATTTTGACCACCTGTGAAGTACTGTAACCTACATCTATAAAGTAATTACACATACACGGAGCTAATTGTTGGAATCTCAGTGATTGCTGCCGAATGTTGGGCTTATTAGTGAGCCTTATCCATGGGTTACTTAAAGCCGGTGAAAAATACGTATCTCGTGACTTTAGGTGATCGTACAGTATACTATTGAACATACGAAGCTTCGCACTGCTTGTTGATTTGTGGGGTTTCACCTACGAAAGCTATCCAGGCTGTGAGACACGCCATATAGTGGCTCTATATCATTTCGCATCCATCAAAATGCAACCGGCGCGGCCGCGATTGAACCCGTGTCTTTCGGGTCAGCAGCCGAGCACCCTATACATAACCACTGTATACCAGTAACAATTTGTGGCGCACAGAACACGGACACAAAAGAAGATGCGACATGACAAACGAGTGCTAACTACCAACAAAGGTTTTTTTTTTTTTTTTTTTTTTTCCGCCGTACGCGTTTAGACTGCTGCCCGTCACCATCAAGTACGTAAATAATAGTAACTGTCGGGGTTCAACGTCCCGAAACCAAGATATGATTATGAGGAACGCCGTATATATAGTGGAGGGCCCGGAAATTTCGACCATCTGGCGTTCTTTAACGCGCACCTAAATCACCATCAAACATGTTCGCATCACTTTCTTAGAAAGGATGACACTTTATCACACAGCTGTACTGATGGAATGCTGACGCACCCAAATTCCAGTATTGGTGTCTTGTTTGCTTCTATTATTTGGCGGGTAAGTGACCCGCGATATATAGTAACCCCGATACAATTGTTACTGATGCCGAACCAACAGCGCAGATAACCACAACACCACTGCATAAAACCGCTGCGGCTATTCGTACTACACTTATGTGGCAGCAAAAAGACTCTCAGTTCGAATCGCATCTTAGTCGATAATTACCAATAAAGATATCGCGGGGGCTATCCCGCTTTTGCTCCGTGCTAGTGCATGCAGTGCCCGCGTTCTTGGCACAAAACTTTCTCTTTGAGGTATACACATATGTGCTCCTATATTGCACGCAGATAAAGATCGATCGTTATCTCTTTCGCGCTCGTGTTATAACGCTATCTTTGCGCGTTTTCATATTCGCGCAACTATATGCATGCAATTATGCGCTGCTGTGTGCGCTTGCGTACGCCGCTGGAGAGACTTGGAAGCCGGCCGCCGTAATATATCACACGCGTGATAAAAGCGATTGATCCATTAACGTACCTCTCCTCCGCATGCTTTCGACGCCTATAAAGTCTTAAATCGCGTGTCATTCACATTATCCGATCATTTGGATCGTTTAGTGTATACACGTTCGGTCAATGTATAGAGGGCCGACGAGACGTCGACGAAGTCGGTCACCATCGGGCTGTGCGGGTTGGCGTCCTCGAAGGTAATTTACTGCACTGTAACAGCAGCGGTGGTGGTCATTCCCGGTCTGACCTCGGATAAAACGAACTTAAAAAGAACCGTATCTACACTGTGTAATGCGTGCGATCGGCTGCATGGTACGTCATTATCTAGAAATCGCGTCTGGCGACTCTGGGCACGCATTGCCATTTAGACTCTTTAATTAGCGGCTACTTAATGGGGAGCTATGTGTTTTCAGGATGTCTAACGCGTCTTCGTAGCATGCTTCGGTGGTAGGAAGCCCCGCTATAGCTGCCGCTGCGTCTCCTTTCAAGAACAGCCTCAGGTAGTTAAATTTGTCGCTAGTTGAAAGATTGCCGTTCTGGTTGATGACCTGATCGAATTGCTCCCAGAACTCGTTCCACTTGCACAAGTCACCAGCGAAAGGGTTAATCGTCAGCTTCGGTAACTTGGCTCCTGGCCTTTCAGAAGGTCCCATAGCCGCTGGCACGTCGCGAACTTCGATGTGCGGTGACACTGGAGATGTTTCGCTATGCTGGCGGCGTTTGCTCTGGAGCTCGGCTAAGATGCGGGTCGCGTTGTCCTCATATTCAATTACAGTAGTGTACTCCGCCTCGAATGCCTCGTCACTTATGTGGCTCTCCATCTCATCATTGATCTTCTTCAGCTCCTCGTTATTGCTCGTCAGCCTCTCATAAATCGAGTCGATTTGTTGTAATGTCGCGTCATCTCGCTCAAGTAAGGCACTTGCCTCTTGAATGAGCTTGGTGTTCTGGGCCCTTCGCGTGGTCCTCTTCGTCTTGAGCCTGTCCATAGCGATCAGCTGATCTGTTGGCCTCCGTAGTTCGCGGCTGTTGTTCCAGTCGGTAGCCACCAGCGATGTCCCTTGACGGTAGCTCCCGGCTGTCGCCTCCCGGGTTTAACGGCACCAAATGTAAAATATGTGGCACAAATAACAGCCGACGCGGACTTACAAGCTCAAACAGACGTTTATTAGCGTCCGCATGAGCCCAGAACGTAAAGATGGCCCCTTCGTTCCTGGTAGAACGCGCTCACGAGCTCGCTAGCCCAAAACTCGTCTTCGTCTTCTTGAAGGCTGAACGCGGGAAATTCAACACTATAAAGAGTATATAGCGCTAATTATAGCGAAGCTTTATACGGCCAGGCGAAAGCAAAATTCGTCTGTCCTATGTATACGCGAAAAGTTTTAGCGCGTATGTTCTACAGAAATTGGGCAAGCACCGCTACTCGGCACCGGTCCACTAAAAACGAAGAGAGCACACGGGCGGCGATGACCAGTTAAGACTTCTGAACATACGTGAGCAATAATTGAGAAAGACTTAAATGAACCGTCGGGATTAACCCAGTGATAAACACCGGGGCTTTGTTGGTTGGGTGGTGATTTTTTTAGCTTGCTAAAGTGTTTCTTTAACGACTCGATTTGCTTTTGTTTTGTGTATTTATCCTGAAGGCCTTAATTTTGGCATGGCGGAGATAAACTAGAAGTCGTAATGAACATTAACTAAGTAGCCCAACTCGACATCCTGCTGTGACGGAAATGGGTGGATCACGCAAGGAACTAATGGGGGAAACGTGAGGCTATGCGCGTTATTTTCTATACAATACATTGCTTATACTGTGGGCCTGGCAAATGCAGAATCGCGAGACGCATATACAAGCCGATAGTTTAAAGTATTTGCGGATAGTTTCAATGGGTAAAAGGTAATCTACAAAACTCTTTACGACTTTTAGCAACGTCGAAGTGTGAGTCCTGCTTCTTTTTATGCGTTGTGTTAGTTTTATGCAGCATTGTTTATGCAGGGGGGGGGGCTGTAATGCCCCCTCCTGCTTGGGCCATTGTATTGATTGGCCTGCAGTATTACTGAATAAATAAATAATAACATTCGCACACGACTTGCCCGCTAGTAGCACGTGGTACCATGGGGAACGGCAGCCATCTTACTTAGGGCAGGTTATCGGAGTTGCGTGGGAAAGCCTGCCTACGGAATTTTCCATAGAACTTTCCTGTCAGTAAAAATGCCGGTCAGATCGGCAGACGCCACACTCATTGTGACGCTATCTAGTTACGCTGACGTCATGTGATGTATGTACATAGCTACAGTTGCAATGACAATGTTCCATACTATATGTACCGGCGGGTGAGTCAGCAGTGTAGCGACAGTTGCACGCACCACTAAGCTGTAACGGTTGGCCCGACTTTTTCCTTACAGCGTATTTTTACGACTAGCAGCATACGTTGCGGCAGAGAGCTGACTCAGTGCCACGGGCCCTCTGTTGTCACAGACACTCTGTCATGCGAACCACTGTCACGTCACGAGAGCTTGCGCACATGACAGCGCCAGCTTTATCCCTTCTCTAAGGCCTGAGCTGATCAAACAGGGAAAGTTTGTCATTGGGCAATTGCTGCAGAGCATATGGAAGGACGCCCATCACCCCCCAGCTGTGTTCACTTTGCTTGGCAGTCCAGTGTTCCTTTCGCGGCGCCATTTCTTGCTACATTTGAAAGCGCAAAGCATTCTTGGGTAGCCCTGTCCGCATATAGCCGACTATGGCAGCTGCTTCTCTCTTAGCAAATAGCCCACGCACAGAAGATAAAACAGTACACGTTTTGCAAAAATCATCAAATATGTAATATAGGCATAGGCGTGCGCAGGGATCCTCATCCGTTCATGTAGGCGCCCTAAATACATCGATTGAAAAGAAAAAGAAGATGGCTTTCGCCTTCGAGTCGACTTAGCTGAATGCAAAAGGGACCTTGTGATTTTTATTATTAGGCAGTTTTAGAATAGCGTACGCCAAGTCAGCGGTCCTTGCGGTCGCCCGCTATTTCCGTCACTTAACGGGGCCCCGCAAGAGGTTAGCGCATGCGCAGTGGCGACAAACGCTAACGCAAAGCTTTGCGTACGCTATTCTGAAACTGCCTATTATCTTTTGCTGTTGAATCCGTCCGTAAAGCACCGTCTTGCAAATCGGCCATGGCAGTGCAACTCAGCTGACCTAGTTTCGCTGTTGTTTTGTTTATATTTTGCAGAGGAGACGTTCCAGAACGATGACGGCGTGAGCACGAGGACGCAGTTCATCACAACGGCTAAGAACATTCTGATTGCCGGGGGAGATGCCACGGAGAGGCTTATGTCGTCCTACAAGGAGGTGAGAGCTGCAACTGTTGATCACTGGTCAGGGATATTACCCCCTCCCTCCCCGTGCCTCACGGCTAATTAATTTCTGCTCGGTTAATGAGTTTCGGTTGTAACTTAAACGATAAAACTGCAGGTTGCAAAAAACAAACGACACGCAGCACCTTTTAATTAGGGGCTATGTTCTTTGGCAATGCGGGAACGCCCTGTACATTTTATGGCGTTTGGTGCACTTCTTTCCTACGTGTTTCTCTTCTCTGTGTTGCCGCGCATTTCTGCGAAACATCATCATTGCCGTGATCATCACTTAGAGAAGCGTCGCGGCGTCGCGGCGCCTTTTGTAATGTAACGAGGAGGAGGAAACAACTTTATTGAGTAGTAGGGAAGGGGGAAAGGGAGCCAGGACATGGGGGGATGCTAGGTCGGGGCCCAAGGGGCCGCGGCTGTCGCCGTCCATTCCGCCAGCCTGGACTCATCATTAGTTTATTGACAAGTGGCGCCATCTCTTCAATGGTTAGGTAGTCAACGGGAGTTGCAGCATGGACTCCGAGATCTGGCGATCCGCAAAGTTCGATATGAGAGGTCAATGTTTTTGGTAGTGGTGTGTGCCTCCGAAAACACCATTAAAGTTAACGAATGGAGTCAGAACCACGCGGTAAGTAGGAAATGCTGTATTAGTAAACTTGTGACTGAGACGAGGTTGACCTAGCTAACATGTCGTTTTCATTCCACTCGTGTCCGTGTTTTGTACGCTTCCCGTTTGTGACCACGACTGCGCGCCGGTGTGGTGATACGGGATGCTCATTCCCACAGTTTTATTTGCCTTGCACAATATGGCGGACCTCGTGTATAACGCATGGTATAGTTATATTTAGTTATATTGAAGCCCATATTCACGTGCAAATGGTGATAATGAGCTGATGGGGAGAGGATGGAAAATAGCATAAGGACACCAAATAGGGTGCCTGTGCCTAACTTAAACTTCCATTGAGTTGTCGGCCATGTTAGCTATCGCTTAAACGAGTGCTGCGGCAAAGAGCACTTGCAGAATCCCCCCCCCCCCCTAAAAAATAAATAAAAAATACAGGCACAGCCTGGGCGTTTAATCGCGTTTAGCAGCGTCAAAATATGTGAAAGGGTTCAGGCACAGTCGTTGGCGCATAAACTGGAGCGCTAGCAACATTATTGTATCGCATGCTGAGCTTTAACCGCATGCTCCTTTGCTCTGGGTGAAGTGTGGAGCGGCTTCACTGCAGTGCGGATCGCGTTGCTGTGAAGTGTGATTTCAAGGCGAAATCTGTGCGCGATTAGTGACACTGACCACCTAATTATTTAGGCCGAACCCCACCCCCAAATTGAAACTGCGCCAGTATTCTCAATAAGCACCAATAATTCGTCATAAATATGCTGTATTTCTAAATTATATTTAATGACATTATGACATTTGTCAGTTGTCTTTGACAGTGTTATACCAAGGTCCTTCAATACTAAGAAAATTATCAGGGTCATTCATTAATGAATTATTGAGGTGCACTTGTCATGCCATTTCATGTAAGTGGCTGTGACAAAATTCCGCAAATGTCTGTTTTCATTTTTTTTCCTTTTAAAAAAAAATTACCCCGGTGTTTCATCGTGTGGTTTATTCTAGCATTAGCTCTACTTATCCAACTACAAACCAGCAAAACGTCTGGTTCCGCGAATCTGACCTTCAAGCTAAGCCAAGGTCAATGCCGGCCAAATAGTTTTAGCGAAATGCTTGTGCCGCGTGATCGCGCAGACGAACAGCGGCTCAGGGTCAATCTCTCTTGCCGCCATTGTCAGAGGTGCTGGCTGCATTCATGTTCACTGCTCGTTCATGCCGAGCAGCGTCTGTATGTGTTGTCTTGTATTGCAACACTTTGGCTCCCTTGTTGCGACGTGTAGTCGAAGCGTGTAGACATCTTGTCGTCCTTGCCTAAACCAACAAATGCAATGAAGTCAAGTCTCTACAAACGAATGGTCTCGTCCTTTCCCAAAGCAAGCACAACCGAGCGCTCTCGCTCGACAAACTTGGTTTAACTGCATTCAATTACGGCATTTTTGCAGATCACCGAGCTGGCCGGCTACACCGGGCGAGTGTCCAAGATGCTCTCGGTCTTCGAGGACGTGAGCGAGTGCCGCTACAAGCGGACCCTGGCCATCTCCAACGATGGTTGCTCCAAGAAGACCTTTGGCCTCAAGGCCCTCACCTTCAAAGATGGCATGCCCGAGATCAAGGGTCAGTGTCGCACACAGACATTCTTGGTTTCTAGTGGCCTGACCTTTACTTTTAGCAAGTTTGTAAGTTCGCACAAGGAGAATTGTTACATTCGTTAGACTTTCTGGAGTACATGTCAGCTGCGGGATTCTCTCCACTGTGGGCGGCGGTGGAAATGCCGCCCACCACTTCGCTTCACCGCCCACCACTTCGCTTCACCGCCCACCACTCTGGTTCACCGCCCACCGCTTTCGATAGACCACCCACTGTTCCGATTGACCCCTCTGAAATGCGCGCCTGAGGAACCAATAAATAGATACTGTCTGCATGCAACGCCAGCGAGCCGTGCCTCCTGCCTCCTGGTTACGAAAAAAGGAGTATGAATAGGTGGCCTCGTGGTTCAAGGATCGCCAACTCCAGTGCCAGTGCTAGAGCACAAGCGCCCTTGCTTCCATTTTCTATGTGCATCGTAGATGCCAGAACTGGGTGACCAGAAATGAAATGTGGACGTGTGTCGAAAACGGGAAGTCTTAAAACATGAAATTCCTAAATTTAATACCCCACCTCCCCTGCTTTCGAAAATTTCGATCCCCCAAACATTTCTGGGGTGAACCCTAGTCAGCTGTATGTCAAGGCATACTTTTGTGAGGGCCTCGCATTCAAATCTCAATAAATAAGTGCTTAACTAGTCTATAAGAACTTGTTCCTAAGCAATTTGATGCCTACGTTTGCTAAACATGTTATTTCTGGTGCAATGCTTGAAACATTAAGAGAGGACAGAGAAGAGACAAAGGAGACTCACTGTCTCTTCTCTGTCCTTTCTTTATGTTTCAAGCATTGCGCCAGGAATGACATGTTTAGCAAACTTAACCAGTCTCTCGCTTGTAAAACTGTGTGATTTCAGTGAAGTTATCAGTACGAATGTGTTGCCCTTGATTACTGCTAATCATGAACTATGTTAGGTCACCATTAATGCACCTGCATGACAAGCTGTTGCAACTACAGTCCCTGTCAAAACATTTTGGGGCATGATATCTAAAGAAATGCCAGCTGAATTTTGTAGCGGTTTATGACTCTGAAAAGTATACTTACCATGCGTCTATTCTGGAAAGAAGAAGGCACTTGGTAAGCGAGAAATGTCGCTAGAGAAAATACGGGTAGAGACACCACCTTCATGCAGCTTGCAGTGCCAACTTGCCATGACTTCACAGATTTCGGCAGCGTGTGCTAAGGCCTTCATAATGGTTTATTGCAAAAAATGAATTACATTGCGTACTAAGGCAGCCACGGACTTAACGTAGCAAGTTACAGTAAATTTTATTGAGCCGGTGCGACCAAAGTACAAGACAAAATCTAAAGGATTTTTTTAGTTGCAATTGAAGGGCATCTTAAAACTACTTCATGTTTATCATTGTTCTTTTGTGAGTGTGCTTTATCATTAGTATTATTTTGTTGCATTTTTATTTGTTGTCATATTGACATATAAACGTTCGTACTCCTGCAATAGCCCTAAACAGGACTGCTGTATAAATAGTTAAGTAAATAAATAAAATAATAAATAAATTAATGTGATGATTTATTGAACTGTCTTGTTTGAAATCCGTCATGTCATGAAGACATTCAGGTCTTGTGGTTATAACGCAAAGCTTATAATGAAACTGACTTTTATTTTCTCTTCTATAAGGAATCTATGGTCGCGAAATTAACTAAGATGGACTTGCCAAAGAATAATTTATCAGTCTTAAACTGATTCAGTGTTTCACTTTAATTAGTGTACCTTTCGAAGGATATCAGAGTTTTCTCATGCAGTCGTAGCCCGCTAGATTTCTGAATATTGTGTCCTCAAAATTGTGCAGGCACTGTGATTGAGAGGAATGGCATCATCGTCCTCGAGAACGTGCCCATAGTCACACCCAACTGTGATGTCGTCGTACCCAGTCTCACATTCACAGTAAGCTCTTTGCTCCAAAGCTTCGCTCGCGCTACTGTCACCTCTCGCTTGCAATCTTGTTTCCGATATTAAAAGTTTTGTCGTTTAATTTGTAGTGTGAAAATATTTTGTTTACATACTACCCATTTGTACTGCAACCACAAAGAGTGGTTGCATAACTCCCTTCTTTGAGTTGAAAACTTGATTGCATTTTGTTATTTTAGAAATGGTTTCAGTTGTTTCTTGGCGGAAAATTGAGTTTGAATTTTCAAAGTACCAATGAATTAGCTACTGCTAAATGAATAAGTAAGTAAACTGTCAGTACTTGCACTGTTATGCACTATTGAAGTTGCATTTTTCTGTTCTCTTACACTCGCGCTTTACTTCACTGCCACCTGTTCTCTGATTCTAGTACTTCTGGACCTTGATACATGATGAACGTGCAATTATGCAAAATGAATAAACTGGCTGAAGAAAGAAACCGCTACAAATGGCGCACACTTGCATGAGGGCCACACTGCGTTTTTTTGCACTTTCAATGAGGTCTGGTTCTTACATGGCAGTGGCCCACTGTGGTCCAGTTTCCAGCTGTGTGCGACGCCCTTGGTCAACTTATACCAAAAGAGCGAACTATATTTTGTATTTTTATGATGCACTTATTCGTTCGTGCATTCTTGCAGCACGCATTTGTTCATTTTGTCTCCCCTTTCACTGTCACTGCTACTCATGCTTAGTTTGCCACACGTTCATTGACGTAGTCCATGACATCCGTGGTGTTCGATATGCCTGTGACTGTGACTATATGTCTGTGACTTTGAAGCCTGTGACATACGCCTGTGACTTTAAAGCTGCTCACTATGACGCCTGCATGTGTTACATGCCGGGTGCTCATAATCGAAGAACAGGTTGCATTAACACTCCCTTCAGTGTTCTTTGTAATCCAGCTTCTGGGCTGCCGATTTGGGATCACGGATTTTATGTGGACACAGCCCTTACTTGAGTATACTAGTGTATAGTTTATTCGGGAAGCCCAGTATTCAGCATGTTGTGCTTGTGGTACCCGGTCTGGAGTGATTTGTTCTCATTCGCTTCCCGTCTGCAGATGACGCAAGACATGCACCTTCTCATTACGGGTCCCAACGGTTGCGGCAAGAGTTCTCTCTTCCGCATCCTCAGCGGTCTGTGGCCTCTCTACAATGGCCAGCTGCAGAGGCCACCAAACAAGCAGATGTTCTACATACCCCAGAGGTGTGTGTGTGTTATCATGTAAAAGTTGTATAGCTTCATTAGGGTAGTATCGCTTAATTAACACTTACGCAAAGGATTCATTGTAATACTGGGTATGTGAAGTATAAATGGTTATACCATGTGCCCATAATTTCAGAAAAGAAAGTGATTTATTGTATTTTATAGCTCATTCTTCTTTGTTTTTTTTCCTGTTCAGTTTCAGTTTTCAGCTTACTGTGCGTGACAAGGTATCAGAAGTGGTTATACAAACTTGGAAGGAGGTCCCATAGTCTGCAGACTATACAGGGGACCTCCGATTAGAATTGAGTATAACATGTAAATACAAGCACGTGTATGCAAATGCAAAAGACACCATATTATGCAAGTCATTAACAATGCAAAAGAATTATTATTGAAACGTTATCATCATCTGTGAGCCAGTCTCAGGATTTTCACTAATCAGATAGCTTCATTACTATCGTAAAATTCCAAGCTAGCGCCCCCTCCAATTTCACTGCTAATTTCAAATTTCCACGCCATTCCGGGAAAGTGCCCCCCTCCACGCACCCCCCTCTCCCCCTCCACATCCTGATTATGCACCGCGTCCATGCAGCACTGGCCTGCTTGAATGTCATCCAATCCCGCTTAGCAGCCCGACCTCTAAGCACCTGCACCAGAAATTTGGCGTCAAAGTTCCTCCTTTTTTTTTTCTCACCGCATAATTATCGCACCCTGAACTTCGCGCAAAACACCCATGACGATTATCAGGGTCCCATAGCAAAAGCATGGCCTTCGAGATCTGTATTTCAAGGTGGTACCTATGACAATGTAGTTGGCAAAAGTGAGGCCTCCAAGATCTGTGTTTGTCACTTACAGCTGTTGCATTTGCTCATCATCAGAGGTTCTTCCATGCCATGCTTCCTACGGTCTGATCGCACTGCCATTGCATTTCTTGTGTCTGAGATGAAACACTATCAGTGACCAAGTCTGATGAGATTATCTGGCGTTTTGGAACCGCATACGGGTTCCTCATTCACTGAGCTGGACTGTGGACTGGACCATGTTTCATCTCATCCAATGCCTGACCAGAAAAACTTTTATCGAACTTGTGACTACGTTTCTTGTGTTTGTGAGTCGTTGTTGTAATGCGCATTGTCATGAACGAAAGCGAGAAGACTTCCGAGGAAGTCCACATGCGCTCCGTCTTGTTCTGGGGAGAAGCTTTGCTGCCGCCATCTTGAATTTCGGTGACTTTCTGGGGAAGCACCCCCTCCTCCACTTTGCCCTTAATTTTGACTTGCTGAAAGGGGGGGGGGGTGCTTGCTCACGATTTTGCGGTAGTACTTCCCATCATGCTTGTGTGACTTCCTGCAGGCCGTACATGGCGCTGGGTACGCTACGGGACCAGGTGATCTACCCAGACACCCTGGAGGACATGAGGAACCGCGGCTTCAACGACGGTGACCTTGAGGGCATTCTCAAGATTGTGCACCTGCAGCACATCATTATCAGGGAAGGAGGTACTGTACGACGCTTTCACTTCGGCAACTGACTGCATTTTGTCTAACGGTATATTCTAGGGACTCAAAGACTGCTCAAGGCTGCAATTGCTTCGGAAGTTGGCTCTGAATGTAACACATATCGTTGAACTGATTGTCAAAAACGCCCCGGTCCGCATGTTCCCTGTTGCCCCTGTCCGCATGTTCCAAAACCCTTGCCTCTGTACATGGGCATCAAGGTTTTGTGTAGTTAGGGGGTCGCACACAAGCCATAGTTCAGGCGTATGTGCAAGGATTCTGCCTCACACATACGCCTGAACTATCTCACAGCATCAGTTGCTTGCAGTGTTTCGTAGTGAAGCTGTTGGTTTCATCGACAGTGCTGCTTGGCTTAAAGGGGCCCAACAACAATTTTTCAGCATGGTGAGCAAAACTCTGCCGATCGGCAGCCGTGGTTCCCGAGTGCATGCGAGCCAAATATTATAGCGCAGCACGTGGCCTGTAATTTACAATTAATTCTCAAAATCAGCTAGCAATCGCTCGCTCTTCTCTTCACAAGTGATGCCATCAACCCAAATGACTGCGCCATAAACACGAAGTCCATGGCCATTGGCTGATTTGAGCACTGTGAGCTCCATAGTTACCGCGGCTGCCGCAGGATTCCGCCACATGCCTGCGCGCGCACTCCCGATCACACTGAAAGTAAGCCACGCGTTCGAAGAAGAGAAAAGGAAGTGCTCAAGGTCATGACGCGTGCTGGCAAATGAACGTAGCTTCTTACCCCCTTGTCATTCCCCCTCCCCCCCTGTGTAGCTTTCAGCGCACTCACTGGTACGAAAGGAGAGCAAACGCGCTTGAAGCGTGCTGCAAATCCCTGTAACACCTCTTGTACTTGTCGGATTCTAAAAATTGTTGCAGCAGTCAATTCATGAGGCGATAAACTCCTTTAATGTAGCCATTCGATGATTACATTGAACAGTGTTGCAGGACCCCTTTAAGACATCACCAGAAGCTGCAAGTTACTTTAGTGCAGGCGGAAAAATTTCAGAGTGCTGTTGCTGCATAGCTGTTGTACATAAAGCACCATGGTTGGACGAAAGCTCAGTTGGCTTTAGCTTCAAGGGTTCGGTGACGAGACTTCGATGTGAAGTTACTTTATGGTGCTATTGGTATCTACTCCCTACCGGGTTACCTAAATCGTGACCTCTACGATTAGCTCTGGCAGCATGCCGTTGCTCCGGCTGTCCCATTCGGTGCGTTGAAAAGCGAAAAAGTGCGATTTTCTTAACGCCTTAACGTACCGCGCAGTAACAACCTTAGCCCATGGCTCACTCATGGCATCCGTTCATCTTAAAAATGGCTCTGCAATGCTTGCTTGACTGTTGCACCACATTCTCCACTTACGCTATCCCCACGAGTAATGAGTAATCATGGCTGGGTTAGAGAGGAAACACGACGCGTGTCGCGTCTCCCCTCTAGCCCAGCCGTGATGTGATCTTTTTGTTAGCTCCATAAAGGGACACTAAAGAGAAACAATGAATTGGTTTAGATTGATAAAGTGTGCTCGGAGAACTCTTGTGCAGATTATTTCACCACCATAAGTTTATTAATAAAGGAGAAAACCAAGTTCAAAGTTTCGTTTTTAAATTTCGCGCCAAACTTTGTAATTCGTGACGTAAAACATTTCAAAGAGCATTTAACGTATTTTGGCGCCACTGGCCCGACGAAATTTCCACAAACTCGTTATGTCAAGTCTCTGGCCCCCTCAGAGGACAATGTACATCGATTTAACCGGTTAGGAGCTATGTAGGCCCAAGTTGGCGCCGTCAAAAATACGTGACGTCACGGCAAATGGTGCGGGAATTCCAAGGTGGCGTCGCCACCTGTATTTTCTTCTTGCGCGTTTTCTCGCTTATTAAGCGTCTTCTCGCAGCAAGCGTGGTGTTTTTGGCATCGTGGAAGACTACTTTACTAATGCGAGAAAAATCGTTTTGCTCTTTAGTGTCCCTTTAACATGCCTTGGGATGGCGACCTTAGCCTATGGTCAGTGACCAATCAGCGATGCTCTTCTGGCTGTCACACTGCTTTTTCTGATTACGCTGTCCCCGCGTGAATGGAACGGCCTGTGCAACAAAGCACAGCCGGAGCTAATCGCGGAGGCCACACACAAATGATGAAAAACAACCAGCATGCTTACCCATCTCACAACCTTGTTGTGGCAGTGAGGAGCTGTGGAAACTGTCGTATTTTTTTTTTGCACTTTGTTTTACTTGTGAAAATATGTTGGTACTTATCGTTGTAAATTATCTTTATCTTTTCTTTCCCACTGTTCTTGCAGGATGGGATGCAGTTGGAGACTGGAAGGACATCCTCTCGGGGGGCGAGAAGCAGCGAATGGGCATGGCTCGCCTTTTCTACCACAGGTAACCTAGTAGTATCTTAATGATGATCAGCCTTTAAATAACAGCGGCAAGCATTTGCAGTGGTATAGCGCGCACTGTCCAGCATGGACAGGCAAGCATATGCACAGTGCTGCCAAACGGGATATGCACCTGTCCATGGTGATGACAGGACGACTCGCACTATACCATTGTGAATGCTTGCCGCTGTTCGCGTTTCATTTGACGACATTAGAGTTCTCGGAGTACAGTTTATCACTCGAAACCAATTCATTGTTCCACTTTAGTGTCCCTTTAAAGTGGTCAAAGCTGTAGTACATGTTTCATGCGATGTTCAAAGATTTTAAAAAATTACTCAATCATACTAGGAGTTCTACAGCCTTGCCAGTATTGCTTGAATAGTGCGTAATAATAATAATAATAATAATAATAATAATAATAATAATAATAATAATACTTTATTCTGGCATGTGTACAAGACAGTTACATGCCACCGAGATAAGGCAAAAGGAAACAGACGAAACTTTTTCCTGACTAGGCCTACGTCCTGGCTCGTGAAAAAAAAAACTGCTTAATTATAACCAACCTAGTTAAAAGTGAACTTCCTCTGTTAGTAGTTGGCGCAGACGATCTTTAGCACGAATGGTGTGGTGACATCAAGTGGTGTTGTTTCGTGCAGGCCCCAGTTTGCGCTGCTCGACGAATGCACGAGCGCAGTCTCGATAGACGTCGAGAGTCAGATCTACCAGGCTGCCAAGGACTACGGCATCTCTCTGCTCACCATCACCCACAGGCCATCGCTATGGTGAGTCCCACACATTTTTCCCACGCGAGTTTCTGCCTGGGATAACAAATAAAGGAAACTACCTCAAACCTCGATATAGCGAACACGGATATAACGAATTATCGGTTATAACGAAGTAAATGAAGAGTAGTCTTGTCATAGATACAGGGTCACATATATACGTTTATAACGAATTTTTGGATATAACAAACTTATTTTAGAAGAATAGACTGTTGGGCGAGTTGGTAATTCATGATGAATGAAAATAGCGCGAAAAAACTGTAGGACGAGATGAAGAAGGCTACAGCACAAGCGCATTGCGAATATTGCGTCTCGTTTTATGTTTTTTCGCGCTATTTTCATTCATCATAAACTTATTTTCTTGTCGGATGCGACGTTGTTATAATGAGGTTTGAGTGTACATGTTCATCGGGAAGGCCCGATTTCTGCAGGCATTGCAGGAGGGATTCGTAGGATGTGTTGTCTGCTAATCATATCGTGGTTTTGGGACGTTAAACCCCAGATATTATTATTTATTATTATTATTATGTGGTCCATAAGCTACCACTCGTGGTTGCGTGGTTATTTGGTACATAACCTGACAACCCCAAGTGCTATTTCATGGTATTCTTTGTCCTCATCGACACTCCCTATTAGATCCATACTAAATGTTCGCAAAATAGTCGTACCCCTGACACAAAGGCAAAAGTTAAGTACTTTGCAGTCAACCCCCTTATGTTTCTCTGAAGAACCCTCTCAAGAAAGAAGTTGCACCGATGACGGGTGCTTTAGGTGCTTCGTTGACTCCGCAATTAGCTCCATTTTCTCAGATGAATGCCGCAAAAACAAAGTAAAGAAGAAAAGAGAGAAAGAGAGAGAAAAGAAAAAAACAACCGTTGCTCGTTAAACGAGCAGGAGAGAAAACATTTTAAAAGACCACACCGTTAGTTGGGGCTTTTGTTGGCGGCTACAATGCACCACGCTATCGTCAAAGCAAATGACATTGCCGGAATTCAAGATGGCGGCGCTAGCAAGGCGGCCGTACAAAGGGTGACGTCGCTGCCTCGGCAGTGCATTTTTGGGGGTGTCATGCATATTTATAACACACAGAGGGGACAAGGCAGTACCCGGGAAGCCTCCGCTGAAAGGCTATATTGTTGAGTTGTGCATGCTGTGTGCGCACGAACACCCTTTACGTTTGAAAAGTATATGCGGGACCTGCCTTCCTGAAAACGAAAAGGAACATTGCTGGGATGGAGATACTTTTTTGTTGCGTATCATTGCGCATGAATGCCTTTCCGGAAGATGTCCCCCTTACGTAAAGGATTTTAGAGCGCCCGTCCGTCAGGGGTCTTAGTCAAGGTAGGATTGTAATGACAAGGACAGGTACACAACGTCTTGTCTACATGTACACATCTACGCTGGTTTGTCTGCATGCGTACATGGTTCTTTGGTTCTGCTCTCAACGCAGGAAGTTCCACTCGCACCTGCTCCAGTTTGACGGTGAGGGTGGCTGGAGGCTCGAGTTGCTGGACACGTCGACGCGCCTGTCGCTCCGCGAGGAGAAGGAGAACCTGGAGGCACAGTTGGCGGGCGTTCCGCAGATGGAGACCCGCCTGCGGGAGCTCTGCTCCGTGCTCGGCGAGGAGTCGCTCATCCTCGAAAACACGTCGGCCGCCAAGCGGCCGCCGTCGGAATTCGCCACCGAGAACCTCTCGGACTAGCACGACGCCCATGACGCAAGCGTCCGTCCTCTCAGGAAGCCTCCGAGATCGTCAACTAAGAACGCCGGAAAGAGATCCCCGGTGAACAACAACAACAAAAGAAACAGTTGAATAGAGAACACTGACTTCCAAGGTAGTTGTGTTCACCACCACCACCAACAACAACAAAAGAAACGGTTGAATAGAAAACACCGACTACCAAGGTAGTCTTCAATTCAGCTTTAGCACAGGTGAAACACGTTTTGCTCACGACACTTCCCGTCACGTCCAAATGCCTCGGATAGAAGATTTTCGTACCGAGATTAGATTTTGTACTGAACACACCAACCTAGGATATAGAGGTTGCTAGTAAAGAAGAAAGCCAGCCAGTTCCTCATGAGACTCGCGTGCTGCGACGTTCAAGTGAAACGGAACAAGTCAACCGCGACAGCCTGCCGACTCGGACACGATGGGACAGTCGCAAGAACTCACTTTGAGCCGTCGACATAGTTGTGCTGATTGAGGAAAGCCTACCGAAACCCGCGTGTGTCTGTGTGCGTCTGCTTCCGAAAAGGCGCCTACGACGTGGGCGTACAGAACTGCGCACACGATTGCGAAGCGTCAGCAGCACGTCGCGAATGGACGAATTTCATATTTTAATTCAGCAGTGTTGATATTGACATGTGTGTGCCGTTTGCGTGGTTCCGGGTTGGTTTAGCCACCCTTGAAGGGTTCAGGTTGCATCGAGGAGACATGGCTTTGGTATTGCTGACTGCAAAGCAGTGCGCACGTTGCTGATGCACTATTGGCTTTGCACTCGGGCCAGTTCCCTTCCGGTCAGACAGAGCGTGGATAACTTAGGGCGTCATACTTATTGACTGACGAGGTCAACGTTGGTCTAGCTTAACTCCATCCAGTTTGCCATGCAAACTGGAAAGCTTTTACAAACCTTGGCAAAAAAAAAATAAAATGTGTTACGCCAAGCGTCGGTGTGACTTTGGAGACCCAGCTAGACCGCTGTGCTGTTTGTTTAGCACCTACCCAAGTTGTAGCGGGACTGTTGTGTGCGGGTCACATCGTGTGCTGTTGGTGCTCCGTGCGTGGGTGCGTATGCAATGTTTTTGTCCGACTGAGAGAATTAGGCCACAGTTTCGCTCATCGGAACTTCTGTCGAACCAAAGCAAAACTGTGCAGGACGAGCTGCATCGAGTCGTGATTGTCGGGCGGGGGTCAAAGTGGGTGATGCGCTTGTAACCTGTTTTTCTCGTGGTCATGACTGCATGTTTAGTAACGTGTTTTCCCAACATGTGACACGGAGGGAACTTTAAACTTCACCGATTACTGTTGTTGGCAGTAATAAAAGTCCAGCATTATAGGTCGGTTCACTCATTAACGTATTTCAGTCCTGCTGCTAAAGAAACCTGCTCTAACTGCGATGAGACGTCTTCTAACGGGGGACGTCACCGGAGCCACATATTGATGAAAGGGCTTGTCTTTCTCAGGGGCAGCAAGTGCTTTTCTTGGCAACGTTCCCATGTGGTCTTCGCTCTCTCAAATCCCACACAAGATTGTTTCCTCCTCCCCTCAATTGAGGGTGGAGGAGAGTGACCTTGGCGTACATAAATTGCCGCTACAGTAGTTGCTGCTCAGATGAAAGCTAGCGTGGTGGACCAGTTGGTATTGCATCTTAGAAACTTTAAAGCGCACACTGATGGGGAAAAACGAAGAAGACACAATACACAGCATTGTGTCTGGTGTTTTCTTCATTTGTACCCATCTGTGTGCGCTGTACAGTTTCTAAGACAAAGGCAAGACCCTTCATCAAAATGGTGGCTCCAGTGACATTCCTTCGACGACTGCTCATCTAGATGTTCAAGCCTTTTCCTAAACTTCTGTCTTGCCTGTTCTAAGTTTGGGCACTTTTGAGGTGGCTTCTCCGTCTTCAAAGAGGACCTTGATGGCGTCCCCGATTTGACCATTTTCCGGTGTCGTTTTGGATGAAACTTCATCACACATGATATTACTGAGTTGTTGCGACGGTGATGATGTGTGGAGTGTTTGGTTCATCATTTTTACTGATGACGCGTTATACTTAGTTTTGCTAATATATTCCCATGCTTTGCCGTATTTACGGCATTAAAGTCCTCTTTCGCGCTGATAGCTTTTTTTTCTGCGTTATATCGCTATTGTGAAACTTGTGTTTTGTAGCAGTTTTCCTCGCGTCTAGCAAAGGCTGAAAGTTGCTTGTACAATGTGGGGCAGCAATTTCTCGCGTTTTGTCTTCCTTAAATATTTATTGCTGCACTCCTACTTACGGGAAGACTTTCATTTTATTAACTGTACATTACCAGCAGTTCCCTTCGGTTCGGGGGTGCTCTGATGAGAATCTTGGCAAGAAATTGGTGCATCTGATGCCATTCAAAGTTGTGACCAGTGTTTTTTTCTTTCCTACCCAGTAATGCCAAAGCATCTAGCTCGACCGAAACCTGAAGACCGTCGTTGAAAGTGGTACAGCCCAAAATAGCATTCCTTGTCAGCAACTTTGTTTTTCTTTCAGCCCAAATGCAGCTTGTTCACTCAGGAAAAGTACCATCAGCAAAGATTTGGTGGTGAATAAACGGTTAACAGAGGAAACGACGCTTCGACGTGATTATTGAATGTGGTGACGAATGCTTAAGTGCATTCTGCCATAGTTGGAGAGTCCACGCTGATTCCCACATAAGTAGGGCAGCTGTTGGACCTCCATGTGGTGGTGTGATCCATCATTAGTGAGCACCGTGATCAGGCGGGTTGGAAAGGATCCATAACTTCAGATTATAACTCAAAATGACATGTGGAATGGAAGACAAAACAATTACACAAGGTAGTCGCTACTTTCGATTGGTTTATTGCAAGGCATACACATTTATATATGCATAGTCTTTGAAAAAAAAAAAGGAGTGAAATTGCCAGAGGTTATGCGCCACACAAGATCTTTGACTCACGTTGAAGGGACTGTCTACTGTCCTTCATCGCCTTTCTGTTTTGTGTCGCAATAGAAAGCATACCGCCTGAAGTGTCCAATCTTGCAGCGGTTTCTCTGGCAAGCGAGTAGAAATTTTTAAAACAATTTTTCAATCTACGTTCGGTAATCTTCAATTGGTGTAGGGACGCCCACAACACTGGTTACTGCACGCGATCACAATCGTGCCGGTGAAAGTCGAAAACTGGAACCACATGCACTTTGTGCAGGCTTCATTAGGTTTTGTTTAATAATAAAATGATTAACGTAATGGTCGTTTAGAGCTCGCAAAATGTCAAATAAAGTATTATTACCACAATCTCCCCACCTTTGTTTAAATAGCCTGAAAAACCATCGCAGTCGAGCAGAAAACTTGGTCTGTTCCAGCAAAAGTGACAGGCCAGTGTTGTAAAACAAACTGTAGTGGTTTCGCTCATGCCAAGCTTACAACTAAAACAAACACGAGACGTGCTTGACAGAAGAAGAGAAGGTCCCTGCTGTTTTGCTCTGTGATGGAAATGAAAGCTGCCAAAGGTTCATAAAATACAATTTTGAGGTATACTTAATTGTTTTCAAGCAAACTAAGTCTATATGCGAGTTTTTTGCTCCTACCAATAGATTGAATCACATCGCTGTTGGGTGACACTAGCTGTCACACTTTCACGACTTTCAGAGCCAAATTAAAAATAAAATTCTGTATTTATTGGATAAAAGCATGCCCATTGCTACCAATGTGACAAAAATCTTGTCATTTTCACCACAATCAAACAAATTTTCTCACCAGTAGACAGTCCCTTTAAGGCAGCCACTGCATTATCAAATTAACTGAACTGCAACGTGTACAGATTGAGTAGGTGTGTGTGAATAGTGAATTTTAGAACCGAATCGCATACGAATTGAATAGCGATGACACCAAATCGAATACAAATTGAATCGTAAGGCAACCATTTTCAATGCAGCCCTCGAATGGTAATGTAACCATTTTCGAAACAGCCCAAGATTTCCGCAACACTTTACTTGAAACAAATATGCACAAGCTTTAACAAAGGAACATTACGATTACTTTTAACCTGTAAGACAAAAAAAAAACGTGGGCAGCTTGCACCGAGTGGCGCAAGGCTAAATCACAGCGGAGTTGGTGGTTTCCCAACTAGTCCCGGCTCTCACTGGTAACTCCTAGCTACTGGTGGCACTTGATAAATGGCCTTGGAATGAATGGGAGGTCAGTGTGGGGAACCAACCAAAACGTAAAAGCCAGTTTGACTTGACAGTTTACCAAGGCTAAAACTTGTATACCTTGGCAATCATACCTTGTGCATGTACATAATTAGTTAGGCTTAATTAAGCCTAATTACCATAATTGGTTCACATGTATCTCAGTTGGGCTTGGCTAAATCATACACAACTCAATTAGTCATAGTCTTACTCAACAGTAATTAAGCTTAATTAGAACTATATGGACGCAACTTGGACATTAGTAATTAGTATCACCTTAAATTTGGCTTCAGTAATCTAATTGGGATTTGACTTGTATTGATTGGGATGAAATAGGTCTTGGACTAATTAGTCAGTTACACTCGGCTTCATTATGTGATACCATGCTCAACTATGCTTAATTAGTTTTGCTTAACTTACTCTGGCTCAACTGGGCCCATCTAAGCTTAACATGACAAAGGCAAGCTGAGCTAGGCTTATTTAGGCTCGTCTTACTTGAGCTTAATTTAGGTCGTCTTAATTAGGTGACATTAAGCTTATCTAGGCTTAATTAGGTTTGGCTATACTTACCTTGGCTTAAATAGACTCACAAAGTTTTAACTAGGCTCAACGTGGCAAAGGCAAGCTGGGCTGAGTTTCTGTTCATGCCACGCGGCATAACGAAAAGCTTAAACAGCTCCACTGCTAAAAATAGCACGATTAACAGGCAGTGCTGCCTGTTAACTATTAAATTACGACTAGGTTTTGATCGGTTAGAGTCATAATGAGGGTCTGATAACTTTGGTAGGTGGTGGGGGGCAGCCTTTCTCCCAGTGATCAGTAATACACACATACAAGCAGCCTGCCTTAGCTGGATGGGGGGGGGGGGGGGGGGAATCACACAAGCAACGTATCCACCCCCCATGCACTAATGGAGTCTTTTAGCAGTGGCCATATTGTTGTGTAATGCTTTGGCAACCCACAGTATTGTCAGCTAATGGGCAGGAGACATTCCAAAAGAGAGATGTGCAAAGTCATTGTCATGCAAGTTAACCAGATGACAGCATAAAAAAAAAGTTTTCACATTATCTGATCACGGGAGGGCACCATGGGTAAGTACATACTAGTGTCTTTATTCTGGCGCAAAATGCAGGACTGAAATAGTGCTCTTGGTTGGCATTGCATAAGTATGCTTAGAAAGTGCAAAACAGACGAAAATACACAACAAACATGCAGAGGGGATTGCTTTCAACAATTTTATTTTTGTAGAAAACTTTGTAGAAAACCGACGTCAACAAAATCTGAGCAAAATCTGATGCACAGAACTGAAGAAAATATTTTTTTTTCTTGCACAGGCCTCAGCAACATAAATGCTAGTGATTCATCTTGGCACACCCAGAAATTTAAGTTGTCTCTCTACTAACATGATCGAAAGCAAGCTTATGTGCATGACGACAGGCTTTGCAGTCATTGCAGCCTTTGGTGACCATGAAATTGTATTATATCCCAGCTGCCAGAGAGTGCTTGCAAGCAAATATTATCTAGCCGTGCCAAGCAAAATCCTGTTAGGCTGTACTGCGAGAGAACCACTTTTGGAGATATCGCCAAAATGTTGCGTTCGATGCACCCTCATTGGCTGGTTGAGAAAGAGCCAGCAGGTAGCCTCCTTAGTCAAAGGACATGCGAGATTCTACGCCACACAAAGTGACTCTGTGACTGACAGTGATCATCTTAGAAGATGGGCCCAGTGCTGATACTTTGGGTGTGTGCTGTAATGCGCGGCCCAGTGGTGGAGAAACTGCTTTAAAAAAAAAGCAGGGCAGGCATTGGCAAATTTACATATTTTAAAGGGGTCATGAAGCACCCCTTGGGCTGATTGAAAAAACACATCCTGCGGAAAGCTGACACGGCTATGAACTGCTCTGCCAAATATTACAGTCGTGCGCGCCGCGTAATGGCCACAAGCGGAGCGCGAAGTTGCCGTTTCCCAGGCACCCTCTTTTCAAACAGAGGCCGGTTCTCACTCTCGTCGGTGGGCGGGGCGTCTGTCCGCTGTACGTAGCAAGAGACATAGCATGCTTATTGGTCGATAGCCGACGTAAATCGAGAGCGGCGTTCGGATCAGATGCGCTTCTTGCCGCGGGGTGCCGACTTGCCGGCGCCGCACTCCTCAGTACACGGTAGCCGCACTCGCGCAAGCGAATCACAGCGGGAGAGCGATCGCGTTTCATGACGCGCGCTGGCGTAACTTCTTTCCCCCATGCCATCCCTCCCTGTCTAGCTTCCAGTGCGCTCGTCGGCACGAGAAAAGAGAGAAAGCGCTCGGAGCGTGCGCCAAACCCCCGTAACTCCGCTGATTCTTGACGGATTCGAGAAATTTTTGCGGCAATCGATTCGGGAGGCAGTACACTCCGATACTGAGGCCATTAGATCATTACTTGGAAAAGTGGTTCATGACCCCTTTAATGTACCTTACGGGGCTATGTGGAATACTGAGTGTGGGGGCTTAATATAACTTAAACCAATAAAAGTAAGGACATTACATAAGATACAATAACACATATGTAAGCGATAACTGAAACCAAGCACACAAGTTATAAGGCACATCAGCGATACATGAACAACGTATGCACATGTAGCTACAAGATACCAAACATGAACATGAGATAAGAACAATACAACTTTGTGTTGTTCTGATCTCTTCCCCTGTGTTCTTGTCTGCATGCCAACTTCTTTTATTATGGAACCTAGAGAACAAGGTTCATTATGCAAAATGAGCTAGGAGACGTACTATAATGCACTGCTCATCGACAACAAAACAAAAAAAAGAAAAGGGAAAAAAGATAAAAATGTGTTAGAGCGTGGCTTAACTGATGTCAAGATTTTGAGGGTTGGTTTATGCAACTGTACTTTATGGAAGGCTATTCTCTGGTCACATGGCTCACGGAAATTTCTATGAGTTAAGTGCGTCAGCGTTGCCACAGGTGCGTGTGAAGCTTTGGTAGCTGCCTACAGGAGCGTCGGCAGGATTTTGTCTTGCGGGGTGCAAAGCAATGTTGCATGGCGGTTAGGGAAGGGAGAGAGTACTGGTGTAGCTTGGGTGGGGGCAAGTGCTGGTGTGGCTTGAGGGGGGCAAGTGCCCCTTTTGCACCCCGCTGCCGACGCCCATGGCTGCCTATACCACACGACTGCACAAGTTCACCACTAATCTTGAGGCGTTAATGTGTATACCAGTGAAATCCCACAGCAAGGTTTTAACGTAAGATTGAAGGTGTACAATTTATTTTTTACGGCAGAGCTGTTATGGTCAAGGTCTGCCATGTGTTGTAGATAGAAAATTATCATCATGAACCGGCACGCGCTCAATCACTGCCCAAGCATTCTGTACAGATGGTTAACAAGTGAAACTGAAACGTGCCCACCAGCTCCGCGGTGACCTAGCCTTGCGCGACTTAGAGCAAGCTATGCAAATTTTTTTGCGTAACTTAAGGTCCGAAGTCTGTAAACCCAAGGGAACATACCTGGAGTGAATCAGAGCTTCATAAATAATGTAGCGATAGTTTATTGCAAGAGATGGGAGGATAGTTCGTTCTGCAAGAGATTGGAAGAGAGCGGGATTAGAGAATAAAGAGGGGTGACTGGCATTCTAGCTGACATCAAGAACAAGTGGACCTAGCACGGTCAAGCAATGCGAATGACAGATAACGGATGGTCAGTTACAGAAATGGAATGGGTACCAAGAGTTGGGAAACATAGCGAAAGATGGCAGAGGGTTAGATGGAGTGCCAAAATTTTGATGGGCATAAAATTGAACCATGCAGCTTGCACAAGGTAGGGCAAATTGGAGATGATTGGGAGAGGCCTTTAATTCTGCACTGTACATATAATAGGCTGAAAATGATGCATGGTGATGAGTTTGTTGTACGAGCCAGTTTCGTTGATGGATGCATTACGATTTTGTGAACACTGGTTTGCTTTGTTCTTCACGGTTGCTACCCGTGCTGTCCACACAAGCATAGCACCCTTCGTTTTGCGTGGCACTGCCATACCGAAGACTCACTATATGCCATCAGCAGATTCCGCGTGTCATGACATCACATACGATAAGTCAGCAACATTAGGTGTTATATTTTGGGAAAACTTTTACAAAACGTGTTTCTCCAATCTTTACATTTGCCAAGTGTCTTTTTACAAGCAAGAAATATGTCTTAGAGTTTCAGAATGTTGAGATCATATGCCAGTAATCCTAGCACGCTGAACTCTGGGCAAGTTCGTAAATCTCATATTCACGCACGCACACGCAAGCACACACACACACACAGTGTACTAAAAAAAAAGAAGAGGACAGCTATCAAGAGGAGAAAAACAGGGATAGAAGAGGAGGTGGAAGAAGACATGCGTGGCTGTGAAGACCACCTCTTTGTAGAGTTAAAGTCTTAAGTATTTTACCACGAGTTGCAACATTACATTTGACACATCAAGTAGCAGGATGGGAGGGCTGTTCTCTTATCATGGGCTATGCTTTGGATGATAACTTCGTTGTGGTAAAACTAAGCACACCTGAGGTTGCATGTGTTTGGTCTTTGTTCAGTTTCCTCCGATGCAATAAGCTCCTTTTCATAATTCAAGCACATGTTTGCTCTACTAATGGCAGCTAGAACACGATAAATTTCTAGCTGCTCAAAGTTCTAGCTTGTTTTTAAATGTAAAGCATTTCTTTGGGAGCCAGAGACATTTTTACCGCTTTTATCTATCTAGCCGCCTACGTCTGGGTGCTTTGGAGGACGTCACCTTAACTTGGTATACACCAAAATTGGCATGGGAGGGTACGAGTGTAGGATGAACACAATTCACAGGTGATGACGCGGATGTGACGTGCCTGCCACGTAGAGTTGCGCCCAATATGGGCTGCAACATGCTGCCCATGCTGAAAGCAACCCCAACACTGCACAGTGGCGGCGGCATAAAAAACAATCAGAGACGTAAGCACTGTTTAAACTGCTGGTATTTGCAAAACAAGTTTCACATTTGCCCGTGTCACAGTGCAGGCGTGAGGCCCCTTCAAGCATGGCCACCGTGTTGCAACTCATACTGAGCACCGCTGTACATCATGAAACCCTTTCTCTCAGTCGCATGTGACACATACCCACATGGTATGCAGGCGTGCCTATGGTATGTGCCACAGGCGACTTGCAGTCTATGTCAACCCAGGTACAGTGAAAACAGACATTGGAAACATTAGAATTTTTGTGGGTTAAAGAAGAGAAAGACAAAGACTTTGTTACGGTTGGAGATCTTATTGTAGCTCAAACATTGAAAAACATGTTGAAACCCTAGCCAGCAACGACACGGCACAGATTGAGAATCAAAATGTATTACATCAACAGTTGCCTATCAGTTGTGGTGGTGTCTGTCTAACGAGAACTGTGGTTGTGGTGTTGCCTATGTAATAAACCTCACATGCATAGTCCTATGACGCAGCAAGCCATAGTCTAGCATTGGTCATCCTTGCATAGATGCCCCAACGATCGCTCCTAACATTTTGTTTTGATGAAAGCGACGTCTGTTGTGCAATAAGAGTGCCAACGTTTCGTGGGACAGTGAGCTACTCTTTACATGCCAGTGTAGATGTGCTTGCTAATCCCACACCATGCACACAACTACTAAAATTACGCAGACGTCAATCCATCTCGCAAGACTTGGCTCAAAGCCAGAAAACGCGGCATAACCAGCTACTCGCTGACTGCTTTGTACGATTCCCACAATACGCGGGATCTTCTGGAATTTTTATGTTATGAGAACAAGTCCCCATTTACAATGTCAAAGCACAAGCAAACTGCGCCTGTGCATGCAGTTTGCAGAAATGACTACGCCATCTATAGTTGGGCAAAATATTTTGCTAACATGAAAAGGGTCACAACAGCTGGCTTCCAACCAATTGCACGAACCAAAACCGAACGAAGACAAAACGTGTAGAAGATTCCGCACATCGCCGCCTCGAAAGTGTCGACAATAAAGCAAAGGAACATTATCGCGAAACCTTTGAGCAGTTCACCATAGCGCACTCTACGGCTGCACCAGAAGGTAAACAGCTCAACAGACACGGACCAAACTGTTCCACGGTTTTATTGCACTCTCCTTGTAAGAACTACGGGATACATCACATTGTTTCAGCCTGCTGGTCATCCACTTCTGGGTTTTTCGCATCTAGTCCACCGGCATCCTTTGCACAAGGAGGCCCATCTGCATCTGTGAGCTCCTGCCCGGTATCATCCTCTTCCTCCTCCGAGCTGTCCTCGTCACCAGAGTCCGATGTATGCAGCACGATCATGCCGTCAAAAGAACGCAGGCAGTGGTCACACTTTTCGATGTGACACACACGAACATAGCAGTCCTTCACATGTTTTTCTTTCATGTGTTCCCTCAGATCTTCCACGTCCTCCTCACAAGTTGCACATCGGGTACCCATTTGAGGATCAGCTGGCTCCGCTGGTGCAACAGCCATCTTTGTGACGTATTCCTCCTCTGTCTCGCTACTCCCAGACGTGGGGGACTTAGGAGCAGATTTTGCCGAAATGCCGTTGCTTCCCTCCGACTCTTGCTTTGTTTTGGTTGTTGCACGATCAGAGGCCCGTTTTGCAGTAACGGGTCGCTTTGTGGGCTTGTCGTCCGACGAAGCAGCAGCAGAAGGACGCTTTAAACCCCCACCATGCACTGTGTACACATGAGTTTCAAAGAGCCTGTAAAGGTTGAACGTCTCCGTGCACACTGTGCACTTGTAGGAGAGATGTGCCGGCTTCAATACCACACGGTGCACCTGCACATACAGCAAAGTGGTTGGTGCATCAACACAACACATTCACAACTGTCGTAAATTTATAGGAGGTATTCACGTGACGTAATCAGCAAGGGGTGCTAGCACAGCAGTCACCATAGTCAGGGTCGCGTGCACGGTCGTCATCGATGGACTACCGTGCACGCGACGTGTGCTTGGACGCACACATTGTTTTGATATCTTTTCTCATGACATCAGACTGTCATATGGCGGATCGCTGAATGACCATGGCTATGTTGGCCATATATAGGCACTCGCTGGCAGCGCCCGAACTCAGTGGATACCTTCTATAACAAGAACTGCAAGAGTGAAGACACCTTCTCACCTGACCCATGTGGGCGACCAGCTTGGCGGCGTAGACGCGGCCACACACGGTGCACCGGCCACTGTCTTTGCCGGAGCTGGCCAGTTCCTGCATGTTGGACGTGACCAGTCCGTGAGCACCAAGCAGGTGCCGCTCCAGCCCTTGATCCGTGAAGAAGCGCCACTGGCACTTCTGACAGTTGAGCGGCGGCCGGGAGGTGAGAAGCTTGGCATGGACTTTGACCTTGTGTATCCACAGCATGTGTGTGCGCAGCTGCTCCAGGTCCCTGATGTAGCCGTCGCAGATCTCGCAGATCACGAAGGCTCTGGCACCCGAGTTGCTGGAGTCAAGGATTGCAGGCATCCGCGGTCGCTGGCCTGATAGGGCTTGCTGAGAAGCAGCGGCACGGAGACCTGGTCTTCCACTGGCATCGGTGGCGGGCTTTATTGGCTGGGTGAGGGCCACAGTCAGCTGTGGCCTTCCGTCGAGCAGTGGAATCGCTTCTGTACCGCTACCGACAACTTGGTAGACTTTGTTCGGTGCAGGAGTCGGCTGAATCGAAGTTAGCCTGGGACGTCCTCGTCCGTGGTTCTGATTCTGCGATGCAGACAAGAGTAGCTTCTGGTAAAGCGATGGGCCTGCTCCTCTAGGGCCCACAGGTGATCCGTTCCGGAGCACTGAAGGGTGAGTGCGGTTTGGGGCACCTTTAGCAGGAGCGCTGGTGCCCAATGTCATGTATAATGTTTCGTACGCTTTAATGTCTTCTATAGTAATCGGCTTGGCTGTCACTCCTGGAGGCTGAAAGTCACTAGATGGCAGCTGATTCATGTGGCTGTTGAAGTATTTCTGGCAACGGTTGACGTGAGCATTCGCTTTAGCTTTAAGATTGGTCTCAAAGGTACAAAAGGGGCATTCGTAGAACTGCGGTGGGGGATCCATGGTTGGCAGTTTGTGGTGGACAGCTTCCATGTGGAACACCATGGCCTTGGCATCGCGTGTTGCGTACTTGCAGAAACTGCACTGAAGTTCCCGCCGTGACGTAAGGTGGGGCTTCAGCAGGTGACCTTCCAGGACAAGACTCGATTCAGTCTTGAAGTCGCACACTCTGCAAGATTTCGTCTTGAAAGTGTACGGTTCATTGGCCATTTTTGCCTGCTGGTGTGCTTGAGCCAGCTTACGGTGCTCCTGCACCATGTCTTCTGTTTTGACACCTGGCTTCTTCATCTCGCGTTCCTTAACTCGTATTAAATCTCGGTTGAATACTTCGAGGGCCCGGCTCAGGCCAATGCCAATTAAGAACTCCCCGGCTGTGCTCTGGAAAAATTCGCTCAAAAACTTGCCCCCTTTCCCCGAAAGAGTCTTCTTTTCTGGCTTTGGCTCCCGAGCTGCACCACCATTTTCGGTGTAGAACTGGTCCGGTTTCTTGATGAGCAAGGGTGTCACCAGCGAAGGAGCTTCTAGCAAAGCTTCAGATTCTCCCATGCGAACGTCGCCACTCTTGGGCAAGGACACTGGCTCAAACTTGCCAATCTTTACATAACGACGAAGGAACTTGGGAAGGCCGGGTTGCACGGTGTCTTCCCCATCAACCCCTTCCTCCTCTTCACTCTCCACTTCCTCTAGATGTTCCATTGCTTCTTCGCTAGGCCTAACGTCAGGCAAGTTCAGAGTCTCCTTTACGGGCATTTCTGGGCTGTCTTCACGCAACTCCACGGCGGCCTGGCTCATATGCACTCAAATCCTCGTACCACTGCTGTCTTCTCGCCGAGATCACAAGGTGCCATCAGCTGTATGCATTCACTTGCATGTTCTCAGTACTGTGACTGCTTGAGTCTCCTCTGGAAGGTCTACTTGTACTGCTCAGCACTGACTCATTGGTCTATGTCTATTAGCGGACGCGGTTTTAACAGCAGGAGACTGCGCTTGGCTTGAGACTGTTACACCGTTTCGTGCAAGGTAGTACCTCTTCCACGTGAGCTGCTCACCGTAACACACCGATCACTGAAAGTGCATGTCTAGAAGAGCGACGATACTATTTGTGGATCGGATCCCCTGCTTGATGTTGACGTTACCTTTCTGGAAGGATCAATGCAGCGTTTCGTAGGCTTACACAGCGTTGAAGCGTTGAAGTCTTTCGCAAAGCTATGGTATCCAGTTCTCCAAACGTTCGAAGCAGCGGGGATTCAGGCAGCGTGTAGGGCGCGATGCGCATGCGCAGTAATCTAAACAAAGTGTGCGCGAATTTCGGAGGCTAGGTCGACGAGCCCACTGCGCGCAATTGTCTTTTCTTTTACTGCGGCAGCAGTGAAGCGCACATATATTGTTCAGTAAGTATATCGTTCAGCCAGTGCAAAACGAAAGCAGGACAGCACTGCGGTTGCCAGAATTTCACTGCAGCATGCAGTTGGCGCAGAAAGAGAGTAGGTCATTACGCTTTTGGCGTAACATATGAAATTGTAAATAATATATTGATAAATTGATAAACAAATATATAAAAATAAATACACATAGCGATAACGAAAAATAAGAATAACAAGAAATAACAAAAAAATACACAGTTGCCAGTTTTCAAATAAAAAATATACGAGAATCATGGTGGCCATGACGTACTTCTTGGCTGCCAACATGGCCAACATGGCTGCCTAGCAGCAGTAGCGTAGCCAGTTTTTTTTTTTTTTTTTTGGGGGGGGGGGGGGGGGGTTCAACCATACTTTATGTATGTTCATGCGTGCGTTTGTATGTGCGCGTGTATATACATAAGCGTGCGAAAGGGGGGGCAGCCCCCCCCCCTAGTCACCTAAGAGGGGAGGGGACAAAGTATGCCCCATACATTGACTTAGTAGCGAAGGGGGGGGGGGGGCTGATGAACCTTCGCCCCCCCCCCCTGATAAGGACACCCTGTGCACGCCTGTGTGTACAGATGTAAACTTGAAAAACTTCAGGGGGGGGCGAGGGTTTGAACCCCCCCCCCCTAACCTCTTTCCCCATGTCTATACGCCAGGGCTGCCAAGATAAAACAAAAGCATGCCCTTCAAAATTTGTGGCCATTGGCGTAAATCTTGGGGTGGGGGGGGGGGCTAACCCGCCTTGTGTTCAGGCTGGGGGGGACACCCCTTGCAAGTGTCCCCCCTTGAGATTTGTCTTTCAAACATCATATATATCTTAATTGCTTGGCAGAAAAGTATAGCGCATCCAGCTTTTTTTTTTAATGGGTGTTTATTTTGTTGGGTGTACCGGTGTTCAATACCCGACAGCCGTGTGAGACTATTGAAATCGCGACTTCCACTCGACCGGTTCCAATTACGAGAGCTGGGCCCCCTTGCTAGTTTTTTTTTTATTTTACTCAAAGCATGATTTTAATTTTTATATAAATAAAAATAAAACCCATGTTTTTTAAAAACGAAATCGCCGCCACGCACCCCCCCCCCCCCACCCCTTGCGATATTTTTGGATTTACGCCATTGTTTGTGGCTGTATCCCTTTTGGGGAAACTAATGTGTTTAATGGGACATAACGTGCGTTGGGGAAGCGGTACCTCCTTAAAAAATTACTGGAAGAGAGAGAGTGTGTGTGTGTACAAGGAAAAAGGAGGTATAGAAGGGTGAGAGGAGGTACAGAAGGCTTTGAAACACCTTGCGGAGCGGGCGTCCGCACGTCGACCTTCATCGGCAAAAGCGCCGTGCGGATGGGTAGGTCCCTTAGTTCAGAGCCCCACAGGGCACAGGCCCCCACTGGCCTGTGCCCTGTGGAGGCCTGATAGAGCAGAGCAACTTGGCTCTCCCCACTGGGTCCCCCCTGGGGGGGGGGGGTTGAACCCCCCCCCGGAATTTTTTTACTTTTGCATGTGTATATATTCATGCTCACATACATACGCACACACGAACACGCATAAAGTATGGTTGAGCCCCTATGGTTGAGTTCACATTTACAAACTTTATAAATCATGGGCTGTCTTCGCGCCGTGTAACTGCGGGAGTCTGCTAAGCGCTCAATTTTTTGGCCGTCACGTTTGCTGTTAACGCGATAACGCAATTAACGTGTTGCACGTGGAGGGGAAAAAAATGTAGGGGGAAGCGTCATGTGCCAATCTTGAAGTCCAGCCAAAAAAATTCTGCGGTTAATGTAGCGCTAATGTCGTTCTTGTGTTGGTCTTGGTGTAGTTCTAAATCCAGCTCAACTACCGTGAAACCTGAGGAAGTGCGTAGCACAGGCAACCCAGCGATTCCCTCAGCAATCGCGTGCTTGCCGAGGCGGTGGCGCCCTCTCTTGCGTGGTGCGGGTATTAGCCGGATCTTACAGAAGTGATTTCAGGCTAATTATCGCAATTAACTCTTGGTTATTTCTGTAGTTTATATTATTTTAAAACCTTGTTAATTTATTCTGCAGATGTTTTGAGCATTACTGTTAGCCTTGTTTTAGGCCTGTATTGGCCGCTGCGTGACCGTGCGACACGAGACAGAATTCTACCATGAGCTACCGAAAAAGAAGCATCGAGCACGAGGAGGAGCGGCTTCGGAGGAGGTTGGCTTGTGGAAAGAGAGAAAAAACTTTTATTTATGCAGGCCTCAAGGATTGTCCTCGTTGGGTGGAGCCCTTAGTTCAGGGATGCTTGCTTGCTTGCTTGCTTGCTTGACCCTTAATTCTTGGCTCTTACCCACTACGGGGGATTGGCCACTAGGCACGCTTCCTCCTATTTCGTTTTCCTTCATGGTGAATCTACCGTACGTCATCGCATGATGCTGTGACCATACACACCAAGCACGGGCACCCAGCGATTCCCGTTCGTAGAGCTCCCACTGCTCTGTTTTACCAGACCGCGCGATGAGGCCAATGTTTGAGGTAAGGATCTAGGGTTTCCCCGGCACGAGTAGAATCTTGTTAGGGAAATTCGCAAACTGTGTGTGCGACATGCGCGCTACTTTTTGCTGCGCTTTATCGACTGCCTGCTTGTCACGGCAGTTGAGATACGTGTCGTCTGCAGCGAGTTCGGTCTGATTGTTTCTCCCTTCCGATGTAGCGACGAAGGCGACGGCGAAGCGCCGGTGGGAGGAGCAATCGCGCGCTCGGCGAGGCGGTGGCACCCTCTCTTGAGCGGCGCGGGTGTCAGCCGAATGTTTCCGAAGTGTTTTTAGCAATTTTAAGTTAATTATTGCGATTACTTCGTGGTTATTTCTTTTAATTATATTATTTTATACCTTGTTCGTTTATTTTAACCCGGTTTTGAACATTGTTAACCTTGTTTTAGGCCTGTATTGACCCCTTAATATTGAGCGTGACCATGCGACATGAGACACTGGACGACAAGCCGGGCCGTTAAAGTGCTACGCGCCGAGCGCCATGACCTTGAGCACTTTTTCTTTTCTTCTTTGAGCATGCGACTTTGAGCATGCGGCGCGCTCGCTGGCATGTGGTGGCATCTCGCGGCGGCCGCTGTAACTATGCAGCTCACGATGCTCAAATCAGCCAATGGCCTTGTACTTTGGGTTTATGGCGCGACCATTTTGGGTTTATGGCATCATTTGTCGAAAGAAGAGGGAGCGATTTCCAGCTGACTTTGAGAATCAATTGAAAATTCCGGGCCGCGTGCTGCGCATATAATGTCTGGCTCACATATTCTCAGGAGTCTCGACTACCGATAGGCCTGACTGGCTGCCCAGGCGGCGCTGCGAAAACGGTGCTAAAAAGCGCCCCCTACGACAAGTTCTTCGGTTTCGAGTAGTCAGACTGGCGGCCGCATGCAGCACTAAGCTCAGATGAGCAATGGAGCCGCCGCTGTCGGTTGTGCTACTGTAGTTGTGCTGCGCTTTGGATCTCGGCCAATTTCTGGCGTGGCTGAGTTCTTCAGGCCAAGCAATCTGCGTAAACGCAAGAAGCTCGTCAACGTCAAGTATGTTTACGACGTGCAGGAGATTGAAGGAACCATTTCGGCGCGCTGCAACTCGCAAGTGCAGCGAATCGCATACGACGTTGAACTCGAGTTAAGTTTTACGAGGCATGCTCGCGCGATTAACGACACTGCATAAACGAAAAGATTGCTGTTAAGAAAGCTGAAATGATTTGCATTACACGACGAAACGTAATCAAGAAAGGTCCAGTGACGAAGGCTAGCCGTCGGCGGCCCGAATGAGCGCATTCGCGCCGTGTGCCGTTTTCTGCCGCATTCAGTCGCAAACACTTTTTCCCCATGCACGGTCGTAATTTTCAACATTTGCTTTTAGGGAATTCGTCAAATTCTGTCAGCGTGCGGCGGCGGTCGAGAAGCGACGGCGCGCAATGTTTAGATCCGGCCGCTGGAAGCAGCCGGCTGTAAGCTGCCGGAAAAATCGTACGCACATACACAGGGTGACTCATGGCATAGTTTTTCTCGTTTCCCACGAAATGCCGGCTGCATATCCTCGTGATCGTCGTCGGCAGCCACGGCGTGCCGTCTGGACTGCACACAGGGAATATATACATATATAAACGCGTGCACGCGCGTACGAAAAGTAACCAGCACGTTGCGTTGCAAACCACGTTTTGCTCGCGTACTCACTTCACGCGTCGGACGGCACGTATTCAGCGGTTCCGTCGCTCCACTTCGTACGGCTTTCAGGGGAACCAGTAAAACCGCACATTAGGATCCTTACCCCCACTTTCGAGGCAATTAACCACGCAACAATAACGGCGGCGACCGCGCTTCGGGACCGCGCGCTGCTCAGAGCCGTCGCCCGGACCACCTGCTTTCGGCACGGTTTGTTGAAGCAGGGATCGCTCGTCAAACATGTCAGACTCTGCAGGCATAGCGGACAAGTTCCTGCGTACGTTTTAAGCACTTTTTGAGCCTGAAAACTAGGCGCAAAATTAAGTAAAACGCTCAAAGCAACTGAGAACTGCGTAACTCGCCGGTCGGCGTCCATTTTTGACTACCCAAGCAACTTCGGCGCACGCCACCAGGCTCCGCCACAGTACTCAAAACTCCAGCGCGTCAGCCCTATCGGCAGCGTTTTCTGATCATTCTCAAAACGTGTTGCAGGGCTCCTTTAAAACTGTACGTAAACTCCGAGCGGTAATTCTCCAATAATGCGTATAAGCACCGTGCTCGCATCCGTCGCCGCACATCACTACGTATACATATGGAATGTCTACCTACGAGTCAATTCAGCCGGTTCCACGCCGTGAAAACCGTCGTAGAGAGAAGCTGTAAGCGGGTGAGCGTGTGTGTGACTGTCTTGCAAGACTGTGTGGTGTCAAGTACGCCGCTAGATTACATACACGTGATTCTGCAAACGCTGCCTTGGGACCGCGTGGGCCCTGGTTCGAATCCCGCCCAAGGAAATTTATTTCGTTTTAGTTATTCACTCCGCACTCTGGTCATGTGATCTGCGTGACGCCTCTACTATACTACTACGACGTCGACATCACAGGGTAGACTCATTATATGCGCTGTCTCATGTGCGAGTTGTAAATACAGATATGTGTATGCATAGGCGTGCGCACAGGGGGGGGGGGGGCGGCCGCCCCCTAATCACCTAATAGGGGGGACGCAATATCTGCCCCGTACATTGACCCTTCTAGTCACCTAAGAGGGGGGAGGCGCGCAATCTGTCCCATACATTGACTTAGTATGGTGGGGGGCGCTGCGATAAACCTTTGCCCCACCCCCCACCCCCTGATGGGGAACCCTGCGCACGCCTATGTGTTTATGCGAAGCTTATCAACGCGTTAACTCGGAAAATCGGATAATTCGGACGTGTTCTCTATACTCCCGGCAAGCATATATGTGTTGTTTAATGGCATCAAACTCTCGTTAATACGGTCATATTTGGCCGCAACCAGGTTAATTCGGACGATCCTCGGAGCGCGGCATGCACGAAACGCCGAAAATGTGCGACTCAAAGAAGCGAAAACGGCGTTCGCGAACAACCGAAACGGCAGCGGGCCAGTATACCTTCGTTTTGACTTCGGGCAATGCGCGTGCAATGTTACAAAACGCATTCATGTTGGAGGCTGTTGAAGATGAAGAGCTTCAGCCGCGGTCCGCATGCTGGCCTAAAAACTCGCTTGGTATACATTGTGACGAGCGAAGTGTGGACGAACGATCATTTGCCGACCCTTTTTTTTTTTTTTTCGGCAAAAAATTATTGTCTCGTGCGCGTGGCGGTGTTGGCGGTCCATGGCGGCATACGTAATAAGAGATTGTTCGGAGCACGTTATGGCTTGAGATAAGGGGTCTTGAGCCGCGGTCACACTATGAACGAATTCGCGAATGACGAACATTGCGGCGTTTACACTATTCTTCAGTATGCAAAATGAGTACAAGATTTACGAATTCACCAAGAAAACGAACATGCATTGATGTAATAGACACTTGTTTATTGTTTTCTTGATACCTTCGATAATTCGGCATTCGGTTAATTCGGACATTTTTTTCCGGTCTCGTGAAACCTTAATTAACGAGCTTTTACTGTATTTGCCAGTGGCGCATTGATTACGACATGCTCCCGAGGCGGAGCATTAAATAAAAAGAGTGCCCCTGTGGTGTAATGTTTAAAGCATCGAGAATCTATATAATGCAATCCCCAAGTTGAAATGTAGCCGTCCGAATAGCTTTTCTATATTTTCACCTATTTGTAACAGAGTTAGTAGGTGGTTTCATTATGCATTACATAAATCGCTGGGTTTCGGTTGTTATGATCGGCCTGCCTGGCTTGGCGCCGCTTTGACGCATGAGACGTTGCGGCTAAGACTACCCTGATTTCTTCCGGGTCAGCGGTTCCAGAGATTCCCCAAGAGCGGCGACAACACGAAGGTCGTTCGTCTAATATTCTCAGGTTGTCTGCGCCCCTCGTAAAACCCTTTGGGCACGCCTGACCGACTGACAGTTTAGGAAGAGTTGTTGGCCGTCGAGGCGGCTTGCTTTGTCGTCAAGGTGCCCCGGACAAAGGACCCAGCGTCTGGGAACCGTCTGCGGATGCATTTCCCACGTTCTCCGTGGCGCCTTGTTGCCGCTGTTTCCACAATTCGTGGTCTGCCTCGCGCATAACCATCATTGCAACAGACTTCCACGTAAGACTCAACGTCTTCGTGCTGTGCCGTGTGTGCGCGGTGGGCAGTGTTTTTCCCTCGCCATGGGACGAACTGGATGTGCCTCTTTCTCCTTTCGTGGGTTGGGAAGGAGGCGGCGTTTCACCTTCCCCTTTTGGGGGCGGAGGTGAAGATGGAAATTTTCATTGGACTGTCTTGGCCTCCATTGTTTTTTTCTACAGGGAACCCTGGGAAGGCCAGGACATAAAATGCGAGCGCCGATGCGCTCCCGTCGAGCTCCCGACAAGTTCTCTCAAGCTCTCACGAGCTCCGAGAGCTTCCATGATGCTAACCCCATCATGTAGCAACACGCTACCTGTAAATAAACGTTACTGTTAACAGCTCCGGACTCCTCTCCTCGACATCTCCCCAAGACTCTGGCTGGCTCCGGTCCTCTGGGCAGGACCCCTGTTTACATCAACTGGATGGCAGCGGTGGGATGCTGCTGACAACTGGAACACATCGACTGGTTAGCAGCAACGGGATGACCCATGCTTGACTCGGGCCTCAACGATATGGTGAGTGCTTGACTTTCTTTGAGTTTTGCCAGGTTTTAGCTTTTGAAGTTTTCTAAATCTGTGTGTAATCTTCTGTGCGTATAGGCTTCGTTGTACCGCTACCATACGTCACAGCTATTCACCATTTTAGCTTTCATGTTCTAAAACTGGCAGTGTTTTACCGTGCGTCTAGGCTTCGCTTGTTCGCTACCTAACGTCACGGCGGGTAGAAAGTCCTCACTCGTGAAGACCATGGAGTTGGTAAAGAAGCTAGAGAGACCAGACCTCTTACTACTGTGTGAAGAGCTGGGAATTAAGGTTGGGAGAGAAGAGAGAGAGTCACAGCTGATTAAGGCTATTCAGGAATGCGGGGCGGAGGATGATGAAATTGAGGAGTGCTGGGAGGAAGTTGAGAAGAACAAAAGATGGGCTGAAGAAGACAGGATAAATGAGAAAAGGCGATTGGCTTTAGCACTTTATCAGGCATCAAGTAACCCGAATAACGGGATAGCACCCTCAGATAAGAAAAAGAAAGGCAGTCCTGCTAAGTCCACGTCTACAGTGAGCCACTCAAAAGATCGAAAGAAAGAAAAGGCGTTTAAGGCTAGGAAGCCGGTTGTATGCCACCGCTGCCAAGAGCTAGGTCACATCGCAATCGGCTGCCGCAAGCCTAGGAATGCTCTCTGTTTTCGGGACAGCAGCGACAATGATCTGGAACCATTGAAACCCCCCATTCAGGAATTAGTTGAGGAAAACGTACCGCGGTACTCTGCCGCAACGTTTGATAGTGTACATCCGTACTCTTTGACAAATGAGGTGACCACAGGGGAACGCCCGTGTGCATGGCAAGTAGTTGAAAATGAAAGTGTGTGTTTGCCATTAGCCCGCGTTGAAAGTGAGGGACCGTTCAGACTGCTCGCCCCGGAAACTTTGGTGTCCCAAAACCTGCCCGAGCATTATCCCTCTCAGAATGATGTGGATATGCTTTCGAAAGGCCTTTGTTTTGGTGACGAATCGGCGGCAGCTATGACGGATCCGATGGCCTGTGAGTCTGCTCATGAGGTTCCGAAAGCAGAAAGCGCTAATGAAGCAGACTTTAAAAGTTCAGATGATGAGGCGCTTAGCTTACCACGAGAGGGAGAGGCGCTCAACATAGCGCGAGGTGATGAAGCGCTTAGATTAGCGCGAGGTGATGACTCTCATCAAGGAGAGACATCTGATGGCGAGCCGGCTGGTTTAGCAAGTGTCGATTGTAGCGTTGTTTCTGAAGAGCAGACAGCTAGAAATAACGCCGAGGATAAGCCAGTTGAGCCGCCTGGAGTTTTGAGCAATGTACTTCCGAGTATTATTGCCGAGTCGGGGAGCGTTCCGTGCCGCCCTGAAAGAAAAAGGCGCCAGCGAAAACTTCGGAAAAAGGGGAAAGGTCCAAGTTGCCTTGAGCGGAGGCTGGAAACCCCTAATAAGTTCTCTAAAAGCCAAAAGTTGCGGGTCTCGCACAAATCGAGATTATGCATGAAGCGTGTCGCGAGGGCCAGGAAAAAGAGACGCCGAAGTGGTCGGCTGGTTTCTTTTGTGAAGGCTAAACGGTGGAGCAAAGCGATGTGGTGCGTACGCGACTGTAACGACAGAGGTCCTCCCCCAAGTTTGCGAGAAGGTGACCGCTGCTCTGGGAGGCCCACAATGAGGAAGCTTAAGCGTCCGGGTGCTTCTTTGTCGGAGTTCGGGGCCCGCGGAACAAAGGTCACCGCCACTGTGTGCTTCGGACAGGTTGGCTTTTTGTCCCTCCGTCGCGATCTGGCCCATCGACAACTGTGGTATGCGCGTCCCCCCAGAGCACGTCTGAAAGGGTGCCGCATTAAATTACGCGGTGTCACGAAGGATACTAAGAATTTGTCTTGTATCCAGTTTTATTATTGTTTTGTTTAGCTGTCTAACGTTTGCATGTCTGCCGATGAGCAAGGACTGTGTCGATTTTTGAGTTTTATTTTCCTCCTCATCTTAACTGCAGACATTGAGATATTTGCTAAACTGCTTGTTTGCTTACATTTTGCAAAAGCTAGCACCCGAGTAGAGGGTTTTGCGCTGATTTTAACAGAGAAGTAGGCTGAAGGTAAAAAGCCTCTGTTTAAACCTTATGTTTTTGCAGTGTAGTGTAGGTTTTTGCTTTTGTTGATTTTATTTTATCCGCATAATGTTCGGACAGTGTAAGGCTACCAAGAATTTCTCTTGTATCCAGTTTTGAATTCTTTTGCTTTTAATGTTCGCGTGTCTGCAGATGAGCAAGGAATATGTCGATTTTTGTAACTTTTATTTTCTTCCTCATGATAACTGCAGCCATTAAGATACTTATTGAACTGAGTGTTTGCTTACATTTAGCGAAACCTAACACCCGAGTAGAGGGTTTTGCGCAAGTTGATTTTAACAGAGAAGTAGGCTGAGGGTAAAAGCCTCTGTATAAACCTTGTGTAAATTGCAGCACACTTGTTAGTATGCGCATCAGTGTAGTGTAGGTTTTTTGTTTCTCCGTTTGTTTTATTTTCATACGCGCAAGTTTGATTTTGAGTTTTACTTATACTGTGAGAGGCGTAATTCATTAACTACCTCCTTTCGTTTTGTTTCGCCCTTAGCACCTGCGTGCCTTGAACGCTGTGAATTTCTCTGGGAAATGATACAAAACTTTAGGCTGTTGATTTGCTTCGCACGTAGTAGGTCTGAGTTTGCTATGGCTTCGTTATCTGATTCTTGATTTTCACGAGTGAGCGCACCAATTGTAAATTTCTAGGGAGTTTTACCAAATCTGTAACCTGGCATTTCTCGAGGTCAGTTGAGTGCTCTATGTTTGTTGTGCCTCGGGTCTTGCGTGGTTCGTTTCTGGCTTTTGCTGGCCATGGCTCAGGTCCAGAGATTGGTGCAGCCTGCGTCAACGTCTACAAGGGAGCAGATCTACGGTCTCTGCGGAGTGCTTTGGTGCTGCAACCCCTTCGAGACCTCCTGTGACGGTGGACGGGCTGTTATGATCGGCCTGCCTGGCTTGGCGCCGCTTTGACGCATGAGACGTTGCGGCTAAGACTACCCTGATTTCTTCCGGGTCAGCGGTTCCAGAGATTCCCCAAGAGCGGCGACAACACGAAGGTCGTTCGTCTAATATTCTCAGGTTGTCTGCGCCCCTCGTAAAACCCTTTGGGCACGCCTGACCGACTGACAGTTTAGGAAGAGTTGTTGGCCGTCGAGGCGGCTTGCTTTGTCGTCAAGGTGCCCCGGACAAAGGACCCAGCGTCTGGGAACCGTCTGCGGATGCATTTCCCACGTTCTCCGTGGCGCCTTGTTGCCGCTGTTTCCACAATTCGTGGTCTGCCTCGCGCATAACCATCATTGCAACAGACTTCCACGTAAGACTCAACGTCTTCGTGCTGTGCCGTGTGTGCGCGGTGGGCAGTGTTTTTCCCTCGCCATGGGACGAACTGGATGTGCCTCTTTCTCCTTTCGTGGGTTGGGAAGGAGGCGGCGTTTCACCTTCCCCTTTTGGGGGCGGAGGTGAAGATGGAAATTTTCATTGGACTGTCTTGGCCTCCATTGTTTTTTTCTACAGGGAACCCTGGGAAGGCCAGGACATAAAATGCGAGCGCCGATGCGCTCCCGTCGAGCTCTCACAAGTTCTCTCAAGCTCTCACGAGCTCCGAGAGCTTCCATGATGCTAACCCCATCATGTAGCAACACGCTACCTGTAAATAAACGTTACTGTTAACAGCTCCGGGCTCCTCTCCTCGACATCTCCCCGGGACTCTGGCTGGCTCCGGTCATCTGGGCAGACCCTGGATCACATCACGGTGCCGTCATATTGGGACACATGAAAACGGTTGGGTTGCTGCATTCGATGTTTCCGGACCTTATCAGTTCACGTCGCGATATACAAAAATAATAGGAATGGGTGAACAGTGAATTTGAGGTTCGAAGTGAATTCGAAGCGAATGGTGATTTCATTCATCAATTTCGAATCGAATGGTTAGAACAGTCTATATGACATGTTATTAAGAAACAGTAAAATGTGGTCTAGCCAAGAGCACAGCATACAGCTCCACTAACGTGAAACCTGGGGAGGGGCGAAGCATGCAGTGTGCGCCGGTGTGAATTCCCACAGAAAAATCGCTGCGAATGGTGGAGGTGGTAGTGACTGTCGGAATAAAAAGACGCTTATTCCGGCAACCCATTTTTATTCGTTTCTTGGCCAATCCCTCAGAGTGGGTGTGAGCCATTCATAAAGGCAATCATCATCATCAACCTAATTGGGAGCACGGCGCAGCATCTGCAAATGGGCGTATCCAGAACCAACGCGCGCCGTTCGCTCTATCTCGCCACACGGCGCGCGCTGATTGGACGCCGGAGAAGCGCCGGTGGGAGCAGCAATGGCGCCTTTGCTGAGGTTGTGGCGCCCTCTCTTACGTTGAACCGGTTTTAATCATTTGAATGAGAGGCAGACTTGCCGTAAGTTGTCTTCATGTTACACACCGCAACATGCTACGAAGTATGCTTTACAGGAGAAAACTCGGAATTTGAAACCGATTTTGAGACGGAACTTGGCAAACTTCTGTTAATTAATGCAATTAAATCCTTATTATTCCTCTATTTTAAATTGGCTTAAATCATGTTAGTTTATACTGAACCGATTTCGACTAATTATACACTTGTTTTTGACCATGGTGTGGCAACTTGATTTACCGTGACGACGACATGGCACGCTGACAAGCCGAGACCCTAAGGTGCTTCGCCCCTTAAATGAGCACGTTTGTCATGACCCAACTAATTTGCGCAATATTTTCAAGTATTGGAACTAGGTGTGTGCGAATGTCACTTTTTTGGTTCGAAGTGACGTGGGAGCAAATTCGAACAGTGGCAGGATTTGAATAGTAATAGAACAAACTTTATAAGCGGTGAAATATGTTACGTTTTAAAATTTGCTATAATAGTTCATGTAAGCTCTCATAACACGCTTACAAACTAATTAATCAATTTCAAACAAAAATAATTAATCGAGATGCAGGTAATATCTACATTTCAAAGCCGAAGTGTGGGTTCACGACGGTGCGGATTTTTTTCTGAATGGGTAGTTTCACTGCATAGCAACCCCGCGCTGCAGTGAGACCACCTCTTCAGGGGGGGTTACATGCGTTCAAATCAGAGTTGTACGTAACGCGTTACAAGTAATCGCTTACTTGTAATCAATTACATTTTCTTGTAATTGATTACTGGTAACCAATCACTTTTGGTTCCAAGACCAAGTCATAACCATGTCTTTTATGGCAGTTCTCGTCCCGAAAAATATGCGACCGCTCTGTAGGGACCCCCTTTCTTGTGAGACGGGGGGTCCCTACAGAGCTAGCATACCGCTATGTGCTAATTCACGCCCCGACAGGCCTGAATAAAGTTTTTCCGTTCCATTCCTCGGCCTCACCTGCTCACGCCTTACCCAAATAAAGAGACCAACACCTCCAGCAACAACGAAGCGCGAGGCTTCATAGAGGACATGGACACTAGCAACGAAGCACTGCGCAACTACGAGCTGGTGCGCAAGGTGTTCCTACGTTATAACACCGCCCTCCCCTCCAGCGCATGGTCACAGTTTGTATGGTGCAGTAACTATGTTAAAGGGGCCCTGCGACACTTTTTCAGTGCGCTCAGAAAACACTGCCGATCGGTAGTCGAGGCTCCTTACACGCAAGCCAAATATTATAGCGTAGTACGTGGCCTGGAATTTACCGTTAGTTCTCAGTCAGCTAAAAATCGCTCCCTCTTCTCTGGACAAATGATGCCATGAACCAAAATTACCGCGCCATAAATCCAAAGTTCACGGCCATTGCCTCCCCCCACCCATCCTGAAGAGGAACCCTGTGCGCGCCTGTGGATACATGGGGCCTATGGGGAGTGTCGCAACTCGTATGATTAAAGACCTCTGGCTCCTAACATGGTGCCGCCGTCTTTACAAAGCACGTGGAGCCGTTGGCGCAACGCGTTGTCACGGACGCACGTACGCATGATACGTATGTGGTTCCTGTTAATCTTTAGCAAATAAATCTTAGAATCATGCTAATTGGCAGGTAGTTAGCTAATGGTACACTAACTTTCGCGTTATACAAATAACGGCACATACAAACAACAACACATTGAAACACGACGAAGCATCTCGAAATCGAAAAATGCAAGATTTACAAAGGCTATACGCTTACCTTCTGGCAAGAAATTCACCCAGAACCAACTTTTGTTAAAATACGATGAAACGTACCGAAATCAAAACATCCAAGATTTGGAAAAGTTATGGGCTTACCTTTTCTGGCCAGAAATTTACTCAGAACCAATTTTATTACAATGCAACAACATTCCAAAATCGAAAATTACGAGATTCGCATATGCTTACCTTTCTGACAGAAATTCACCCAGAACCAATTTATAAAAATTTTACCAAATACTCCGAAATCGAAAAATCTGGGGAGGGGCGAAGCATGTAGGGAAGGGTATTTCAGCTCCACTAACGTGAAACCTGTGGAGGGGCGAAGCATGCAGTGTGCGCCGATGTTTCCTACAGCAAAATCCCTGTTAATGGGTAACGGTTTGTGCATATTCGAAAATTTCGAATAACGAAACGAATAGCGTTCTATTCGATTCGGTACTCGAATCGAGTAGTGCATATTCGAAGTACCGAATATTTTTCAAATATTTTTTTTTAATAATAAACAACGGCGAAAAAGGCTCGAAAGAATGAGACGCTGGATCAGTGAGGCGTAACTTTTCTTCTTTTCGTCATATAATTGCCCAGGTGCATGCAGCCCATGTACATACGGTACTATCGACGCAATATTGACCACAGGATGAAGGCGTTTTTGCTTAAAACTCTAGTGTTGCCGAAGCGATAGTCTCATCAATCCACTATCTTCGCCATGACGTTCACGATGATGTTAACTCATGAAAATTGCTTAATATTTTTGTATTTAAACGCTTTTTTCAATGTACCACATTGAATGCTGTAGTTGCTGATATATATTTAAGCCCGCAGTTACAAAATATTTCGAAGGCTCTTGTTGCTGCTGTACACTGGCTTAAATAATTGCGGTATTTTTGGTCGGTAATATTTAATCGTAATGTTCCTTTCTTGAAGCATGTACATATTTTTTTCAAATAAATGTGGAATTCTTGGGCTGTTGTGAAAATTGCTACCATACCAGACTAGAGCTGCTTTGAAAATGGTTGCCTTACTATTCGAAAACTATTCGAACAGTATTCGATTTGTATTCCTATTCGATTCGGCGTCATCACTACTCGATTTGCATTCGATTCGGTTCTAAAATTCACTATTCGCACACCCCTACTAATGGGCAATTAGAGACAAGATAAAGATTAGACACAGAGACCCGCAGTCCGCTTTCAGTTAACGTGCACGCTGCAAATCTTTTTTGTTCAACTACGCACAAGAGAAATCTGCCAGCGGCACTACATTGCACGTCAAGATCCAGTGCTTATATATAAGCGTATATATATATACGCGGTGGCCGGTGAATGGTTGTGCAACGCGAGCAGTCGTTTTTTTTTTTTTTTTTTCAATCAGAAAACTCGCTAGCAGACGCTGCCTGCGTCGGCGTTGCCTCGCAGGCGAGGGCGCGTACTCATTCCTTGCGAGCTGGTAGTTCAGCGTTCATAGCAGAAAGAGCGTTTCCATAGTGAACGCGCGCCGTTCGCTCTCTCTCGCCACATGGCGAGCGCTGAGGCGGTGGCGCCCTTTGTTGCGCTCAAGCAAATGAACAGGAGTCGACGATCCACGCCGCGACAGCAGACGACGATGCCCGCCGACTGGCCGAGACCCTAAGGTGCTTCGCCCCTAACATACGAGTTTTACAAAGGTTTATTAGCACCTTCTTTTTTTGCCAGAAATTCGCCCAAAATCAATTTGTCGAGATGCGACAAAACATCGAAAAAAAAAAAAGAAAAATGCAAGATTTTCAAAGGCTATAGGCTCAGCGTTTTAGTCAGAAATGCACCCAACATCAATTCTGTCGAAATGCGACGGAGCTTCGAAAAATAGAAAAATTCGAGATTTCCGTTTTGGTAAGAAATTCACCCAATATCAATTCTGTCGAAATGCGATTGAGCTTCGAAAAATAGAAGAATTCGAGATTTCCAAAGGCTTACCGCTTTAGTCAGAACTGCACACAAAATCAATTCTGTCGAAATGCGACGAGCTTCGAAAAATAGAAAAATTCGAGGTTTCCAAAGGCTTTAGACTTACCGCTTTAGTCAGAACTGCACACAAAATCAATTCTGTCGAAATGCGACGGAGCTTCGAAAAATCGAAAAATTCGAGATTTCCAAAGGCTTACCGTTTTAGTCAAAAATGCACCCAAAAACAGTTCTGTCGAAATGCGATCGAGCTTCGAAAAATAGAAAAATTCGAGATTTCCAAAGGCTTTGGACTTACCGTTTTAATCAGAGCTGCACACAAAATCAATTCTGTCGAAATGCGACGGAGCTTCGAAAAATCGAAAAATTCGAGATTTCCAAAGGCTTACCGCTTTAGTCAGAAAGGCACCCAAAATCAGTTCTGTCGAAATGCGATTGAGCTTCGAAAAATAGAAAAATTCGAGATTTCCAAAGGCTATACTTACCGTTTTAGTCAGAAATGCACACAAAATCAGTTCTGTCGAAATGTGTTTGACCTTCGAAAAATAGAAAAATTCGAGATTTCCAAAGGCTTACCGTTTTTGTCAGAAATGCACCAAAAATCAATTGTGTCGAAATGCGACGGAGCTTCGAAAAATAGAAAAATTCGAGATTTCCAAAGGCTATATATAGACTTACAGTTTTTGTCAGAAATGCACCCAAAATCAATTCTGTCGAAATGCGACGGAGCTTCGAAAAATAGAAACATTCGGGATTTCCAAAGGCTTACTGTTTTAGTCAGAAATGCACCCAAAATCAGTTCTGTCGAAATTCGACGGAGCTTCGAAAAATAGAAAAATTCGAGATTTCCAAAGGCTTTAGATTTACCGTTTTAATCAGAAATGCACACAATATCAATTCTGTCGGAATGCGACGTAGCTTCGAAAAAAAGATATATAGTCAGAAATGTCAGAAATAGTCAGAAATGCACCCAATATCAGTTCTGTCGAAATACGATGGAGCTTTCGATAGAAAAAAAAAAGTCATGTCATATCCACGAAGTGAATGATAATAGAGGAACTTGCTCGGAGATGATCGGGTAACCCGCGAATCACTGAGTGAGCTCCTGGCGAAGAGAAAGGAAGCGCGCCGAGAGCAAGCGCTGTATATGGACTGATATGGGCGCGGCCCTCTAGCGGTCACCTATCTAACGAGAGCACGCGCCGAGTGTGCAGCGGAGTGCGCCGCCTGAGCGGCGGCGCGCCATCTAGTGAGCGCGTTTGAATCACCGGAGAGAGCACAGCTGCGCCTCTAGCGGGAGCAATGAGAATTAGCGGCTTCGGCGCGATGGACAAAGCGCGAGCATAAGAAGCTTGGCGAGCAAGCTCCTAAAAAATAAGTGTATGAAGGAGCATCCGCGGCAGTGGCGCAATGGTTGAGCATCAGCCCCCAGTGCTGAAAGTACCGGGTTCGAATCCCAGCGGTGTCCGGTGACACTCCTGGTTTTTCTGAGGGGCGGACAGGCCTTCTGGTCGGTCGTTTGTGTGTACTAATCCCGAAAGGTTGCCCCCTAAGAATCTTGGAGGGCCTCTGGGGGATGAAATGGTTGCCATTCGGCGGCGCTACTGTGTGACGCACTTTTTGAAAAGCTGCCACCTGCCTAAAACTAGCGTGGCAAAGAATTTACATGACCACCCAGGCCATCAGATATTTTTTTTTAGATAAAAGCAATTCAAAAAAAAAAGGCTTCACTCATTAAAGAAAACCGGTGAGCTTCCGGCCGGCCCTAGGAATCGAACCTGGGACCTGCCGATCAGGAAGCAGACACTCATGCATTTCACCATCTCTGCGGTGATTTTCACGTTAAAAAAACGCCCAAGATATGAGTTTTATCGAAATCCGACGAAGCTTTTGAAAACCGAAAAAAACTGAAGATTCCAAAGGGCAATAGGTGCCGAAAAGCAGTCGAAAAAGTTGAGGCCCTTATCACCTATGATAAGGCTCAACTTTTGTCTGATACGTCACACCTTGCAGCGATCGACATAACTAAATGTCTTCGGAGCTCAAGCTTGCCTGAAACGTCTGTTTCACCGCAATAGACGTCGAAAACCAGTCGAAAAAGTTGAGGCCCTTATCACCCATGATAAGGCTCAACTTTTGTCTGACGTCACACCTTGCAGCGATCGACGTAACTAAGTGCCTTCCGAGCTCAAGCTTCACTGAGACGTCTGTTTCACCGCAATAGATGTCGAAAACCAGTCGAAAAAGTTGAGGCCCTTATCACCCATGATAAGGCTCAACTTTTGTCTGACGTCACACCTTGCAGCGATCGACATAACTAAGTGCCTTCCGAGCTCAAGCTTCACTGAGACGTCTGTTTCACCGCAATAGATGTCGAAAACCAGTCGAAAAAGTTGAGGCCCTTATCACCCATGATAAGGCTCAACTTTTGTCTGACGTCACACCTTGCAGCGATCGACATAAAAGTGCCTTCCGAGCTCAAGCTTGCCTGAGACGTCTGTTTCACCGCAATAGATGTCGAAAACCAGTCGAAAAAGTTGAGGCCCTTATCACCTATGATAAGGCTCAACTTTTGTCTGACGTCACACCTTGCAGCGATGGGCTTTTCCCGACTGCTTTTCGTTCATTGCGGTGGAGCAAATGCATCAGGGAAGCTGGCGCACCAAACCAAAAATATCAGGAAAGGCGGTATCGAGAGGCTTACTTGATTAAAGGAATTGTGCTCATTATCGCGTACATTAAGGTGAAGTTTGTCGTTTTACTGCGCAGTTATGTTTATAGCGTGAGTAACTAGCACACCAAGTAGGTAAGTAGTTTCTATGCGGCCACATAGAAACAGAATCGAGTACTATGGGGTTGGAGACCTTACATTTCCAAGTCCGACTCCACGAGAATATTGGCCTCGAGGCCCACCACTGGAAACGCCAGCGCCACCGTCGGCGTGACGTGCTTGGCAGGATCACGTGATCTCAGCGGCCGCGCCGGCTGCTTGTGGAGCACTGCCGCGTGCTTCGAAATCGAGTTTCAAGTCCCACATGCGCTGCGGTCTGTCCTAATTCGAAAGTTTTCTCTCATTTTCTACTCAATTGAAACCATTGTAATAAAGTGGTTGCCTCCGATGGCGACGAACATGGGGCTCTACCACTCGGTGCCGCAGTGCCGCGCTTACGCAACGGAGCCCAGTGTCAGCCTTCATCGGTAACCGCGGGACAAGGAACTGCATGAAGCATGGGTTCTAAAGCTAAGAACCGGCAAGTACCCACCGGCTACGAGTCTTGTGTGCAACAAGCAGTTCCGCGACGAAGACTTTCGTTACTGCGTCGGGCCTGCGATGTTCGGTGAGTAGCAGACAGCTCGCACTGAGACGATGGCTCGCGCGCGCTTCCCGCCGGCAAATGATGCTTATCTGGCACAGGATGGTAAAATCGCTACCGTTTACCACGTGCGATACCATCTCAGAACCCTCCCGTGCGACCTCTTGATCGTCGGCCCCGTGCTCAGCGTCCACAAAATTGCTTAGAGACGTTGAATTAAAAAACACACAGGGTCCCTTATGCATTCGCTAAAGATGACTAGAAGGCGAAAGCCATCTTCTTCTTCTTTTCAGTAGCTGTACTGATTCTCCCGTGCCCCCCTCCAAAAGCGTTGTGCACCTAACACCGTTTTGCACCGCCTCCGTGACCGATCACGGAGGCAATGCAAAGCGACCATGACGTGTGAATACGTCATCATGTGACGTCATAATGACGCTACATATTTTGGCGATCTGTGACGTTACGATGACGTCATATGGCGACACCATCACGTGACGATTGTTGTTGCATCACTCGTGTTGACGCCGCCGACGCGGGACGCCGACGGGCAATCTTCCCATTTGATGAGGCATCTAGGGCTTTCGCCTTCATAGGCTACACAAGTTTTGCATTGCTTCATAAGCTGCATAAGTTTTGCATTGCCTCCGTGATCGGCCCACCAATCACGGAGGCAATGCAAAGGGACCAAGCCGTGTGAATACGTCATCATGTGACATCATGCTGTGGCCCGTCATGGTGACATAATAATGAAGTTACAAATTTAGGAGATCTGTGACGTCGTGATGACGTCATCACGGCGGCGTCGTTCGTCTTGACGCCGCCGACGGTCAATCTTCCCGTTTGAAGAGGCATCACGGCTTTCGCCTTCATAAGCTACGCGACGTTTGCTGGTGGACTAGCGAGAGTCAAATGCGGCGGCTGTCTGCTGCATTTATGTTGGCAATAACATCTTTTCAGTCGAGCTTGCGTTCCGCTGACGCAAACGCAATGTGCTAAAAAGCCCAAATTTATTTGTGCCACTCTCAAACTGACGTTGGGCCTCTCCAACCCCATGTATTTTCTTGGAGCCTCATTTATTTACGTGAGAAAGATGCCACCCTGTTGGCGTTAGACACGACAATGCTGCCAAAATTGCTGGGGTACTCACGAAATAATCACTATCCTGTTTTGCGGCTGGTGGTTGCTATAATAACTTCTATTTTGTCCACCGCTATTTCAAGTTCATGTGAGTCCTAGCTCACAGCGACGTTTTCAGAACAAGTCCGGCAAACGTTACTGTATTTTCTCTCTTTTCATTGGCGTTGCATGCTACTACATGCTGGGTCTCGTAGACTGCTTCTCCCTCCACCAGCAATCTCGAAGTGGTGAAGCTTTGGTCTATGAATTTGTTGATGACAGAGAGCGTGAAGTTCACTGGAATGCAAAGGGATCGATAATTAAGGAGCATTAAAAAAGGCGTCGCATTTGCTCACGTTTTGTGTGAGCACCAAACGAAACGCATGCACTGAATAAAGAAACAGAAGCAGCGGCATTTGCCCGCTGAGAACACCGATCAATACACAGTGCGAGACAACTTGTCAAATGACATTGAAACGTACACGAATTTAGACCGAAAGAAAAAAACACTGAATCGTCGGGACGGCACATCACAAAGTTGCCATGCGCACCGAAGCCGTAGTTGTAACGAAATTGTTTTTGAACTGCTCTGATAGCGTCCGCGCAACAGTAGTTGTTTGTGTACTCACAAATTCTCATATTTTGCGGCCTAAAGTTCACAGCCGTGTGCCAAAACGCGCTCGTAGCAAAAGCGAAACCATCAGTACGAACATACATGCAGACGCTCATACATGCAGAGGCACCGTCAGTCGTCGCGAACCCGTGCGATCGCTGGCTTGAGGCTTCTTTCTGTTATGCTCCGTTTGGTTATACAGGCAGTCTGCTCTAACGAGATATTTCACATAGTTTGCACTCAGCGAGTGACTACCTTTCGCGCAAGAGGCCGGTTCAGGGATCTCCAACGCGGTGACCGCGTGAAGCGGGTGCTCGGTTTTCTGCAAAGAGACAGCGACTGTAGACTATCTTGTGCTTTCAGTTCGTCGAAAAAGATTATTTTGACAGTAAAGAACACAGTTCCTTTCGAAAGTACTTACAGAGATGCCCTGGAGGGCTTCCGCGAGGTGTTTTTGTACAGCGCCGACAGCCAAACCTATGGGGAGCGCGCCGGCGGTATCCTACCTAGCACGCAATCGAGGCGCGTCCGATAGAGGGCGACTTCGTAACTCCTCGCGGCCAATACCGTGTGTCCGTCCATCCCACTGTCACGTAATAATATACGAGTTGCTGTTGGAAACTTAAAAAAAAAAAGCTTTATTGACAGCGTTGGGTTTCGAACCTATGGCCTTCCGCTCCGAAAGAGACTGTCCTATGCACTATGCTATACATGGAAGCGTGCAGTAGCGAATGTATCTGAACTATATATGAATGCGTTGTACCAGCGATTAAAAAAAAATATGTGAAGAGAACACCGTCTGTGAAGGCTTTGTTGAAATATTTCGTGATAGTGGATTAAAGCCGATACGTGTCAAGCCGGCATAGATCATTTCGTGTAACGAAAAAACTACGTGTCTGTCCGTCGCTCTGTCATGCAAGACAAATCGTTTAAAGAAAATATGCAAGAAAAGGTCACACGTTTCGGCGGCTTTGGGTTTCGAACCCACGCCCCCGCGCTATGAATGCAAGTGTCTTAACGAATTGGCTACAAGCCCACTCTTGCAAACAGGAAATATATCTGGATTCCCTAGTAATGCGCAACGATACAAAAAGAAATTCAGAGCCCTTACACTGTGGAAATGGAAGACAGACAAAGGTGTTTTTTGTTTGTTTGTGCACAGCCATTCCCGTAGCAACGTCATCAGTTGCCCTTTGATACGACAGTGGCCACTGCCGTGGATCAAACGACTTATGCACATAAACGGAAGGCGTGGCGACACCAGCCTTTCCTCGACAACATTTTATTTCTCGGAGCTGCTCTAGCTGGTGCGGAGGGGTACCACGCCGTTGACGTGATGGCGAACAGGGGCACAACTCCCTTACGTACCGCCCATCGGCACTTGCTCGGGGCACTCCGATGACGCACGCTGCCGGATCTTTTAGCCGCCGTACAGTCACGCCGAAGTTTGTCACGCACGCCGGAGATGGTGGAAAAGTGTCCGGCGAACTACAGATCATCACAGGCTCCGCACGGGCACCGAAACGGATTATGAATCAATAATCATTCATAGCCGGTAGAGGCAAAACAGCGCAAAAGAAGAGGGACCAAGGAAGAGTACCCAATTGGTTCTTTTGCGCTGTTTTGCCTCCCAACTCGCCACCAACTCGTCACCAACTCGCCCAATGAAATCTTGCCGAGGCTCTCAGGAAGTGAGACCGAAAGTCGAGCTAGTTGGTACATATTCATCTTGAGACGCTTTTAGCGCAAACTAAGACAAGGACACAGAGAGAGGGAACAACACCAGCGCTCTGCACCCTCCCTCTGTGTCCCTATATTAGTTTGCGCTAAAAGGTTCTCAAGATCTCAGGAAGTGCTCTTCTGGTCTGGTTTGTAGCTAGTGTCCAGGAGATCGTGCGACTGCGTCAACTTAGCATCGGGCCAACGGTGCTAAGCGCAAGCGTATTGCCCGCCAGGATCCTCAATGTCGTGAAGCAGAAAATGTGCTCTCGTTGGCCCGATCTCGGTCAATCATTTTTGCCTGGTGGCGGGTGCACGCCACGGGGAAAATTGTTTGTCGACGCAGTCGCGCGATCTCCTGGATCCGTTTACAACTTCGCTGATAGAAAGTAGGCGTTGTTGAAATATTTCGTAACGGTGAAATAAAAGCCATCTCTAGGACATGTAAAGCTGACATAGGGTCTAGCTAGTAAGGTGAATTTGACGGCTAGTTGGCTAAACATATTGAACTAGGGGATACCAGGGGGCTCAATATGTTCAACTTTTCTGGGCCTGTGTCCTGGCTTTCACAGCGAAGCCCTATATGGCTAAGATCCGGGATGCGTATCCGGGGATTTGGTGACGTCCGTGAGCAAAAAGTCTAGTTTCCTCAGGCTCCCCGAGCGGGTGTAATGACACCCAGCGTGGATGGCTACCGCCATCTGGGGTCTCCCCCATTCACACTCTGACATCAATAAAGTTTATTCTTCCTTCATATCGGCACTTACGGTGTCCGCGCTCTGCCAGGACGCGCGCACGCCTCGAGGCAACGATAAAATGAAAAAGTGACCTAGGGCCGCCACATTTTGATATTAGACGGCTTATATTACCCCTGGAAAAATGTCATCACTGCAATGCATTTGTGTTCAGAAGTGAAGCCAACTTTAGGGGATAGGTGTTAGCTTGGTCTTCGTAAGCTGGCTTCTCAGGGAGCCTGAGGGGATATTACAACTGTTCGATATACACAATAATTCGTTATATGTGGGTCTGACTACATACTAACAGCCACAGCATCAGCAAAGTGTGCAGCTACTCACGTGACCTCTGAAGCTGTGACGAAGATAAAATAGCCACGTCAGACGAGTTTGCTTTGAACCCTGCGATTTTTTCCTTTATTTTGTCTATTGCAGCCCAGCATCCTAACCATGCATTCGATTCGTTTTTCGTTTCCATTGCTCTTGCATTTGCCTGCAACGACTCCGGATTCAATCAATGTCTTCCCTGCTCTTTTCCCATCAATACTTGTCTCTTTCTAACATCTGCTGACCAGCGAATATTTCTACCCACTTTGAAAGCAAAAACTTCTGACGTGTACCCCTTCCATAAGCTTTCCAGGGCAAATATATTCTGGCAATCTACTACAATGCGCCGTGTAGTTCCCAGACACTGCTGAATCTTGTAGATTTTCCATTCTGATCTATTTCTTCCTTTTTGCCGCACATTTGCAGATATACGTGGTCCTTGTTTCAAATTTCAAATCAGATTTCCTCTTAAACTTAACTTTTATGTGGCACTCTGGAACCTGGTTATCTATTTACCCTGTACTTAATTTTATTGATATTTTCCTTGAATCCATGCTTACACGCTTTCAGATGCAGGAATTTGTGCACCCTAGCCATCCACTTCTTTTTATCCGCATCTTCAGAGCCAATTTCGCTCTACACTTCTCTCATTTCAAACGAAGCATGACCCACATACACCGCACCATGCACTGCCTCATCTGTGGTTTTTCCACACACCCCCAATGCCAATCGTTCCATCGACAGGTTCCAAGGTCCCTAGATAAACGTTTTTAAGAGTCCATTACTTGTTTTAAGTATGCTTAACAGGCTTGGCACAACAGCGCTGCGATGCCGGAATGGAATATGGCTCCTTTAGGAGCCATGTCCAGTATCTCTATGCCATGTGCTACATATGCCATATGTTACATATGTTCTGTTGCATATACAGAACCACATGCTATGTAACCATATGCAGTGTATGGCTATGAAGCATATGGCTTTGTATATGCAGAACTTACACCAGCAGAACTGCAAAGGCCTAATGCAGAGGCTAGCACGATGCTTTATCTGCAAACGCAAAAAAAAAGCATATACAGCATGTACAGAACCACATGCTACGTAGCCATACACTGTATATACAGTGTGTGGCTATGTAGCATATGCTTTTATATATAGGGAACTCACGCCGGCAGAACTGTAAAAGCCTCGTGCAGAGGCCAGCACGATGCCTTATCTGAAAAAAGAAAAAAGAAAAAGCACAGCATAATTTCTCGCAACCCCCTTTTATTCAACATTTCTTATCCCCAAAGGGTCAACAAGAAAAAAAACCCATCTCTTAGGCCTGGCGCTAGTTCAAAAACAAGCGCCAACCCAGCCACAGGAGGGCAGAACAACAGCATTGTTCATCTAGGAAAAAAAAAAAGTTACAACCACAGCTCGAGAAATATCGCACACGCGTGGCAGGAAAACAAAAAAAAAAAGTTAATTCATGCATTTGTCTCGACTTGCGTCACAACTTTAGACTCTCTTCGCTCTCTGTGCCGAAAAAGAAACATTTCTACACTGTCTTCGTGAAGAGAAGCGAATGTGCCAGAAGAAATGGTAACACACACACGCACGCACACTTTTTTTCCCTGCCCTTTGATTCACAGAACAATCTCTGGCTCATCGCTTCACCAACCACCTAATAAACGCAGGGATGATTAGTTTCGGGGGAGGGGGGGGGGGGCTAACAAACACGCAGCCAAAAAAAAAAAAATAACACAGTGAAACAAGATCAGCAGATAAATAAACGGCGTCCTCCTTCCAAGCTTGCTTATAGACAATACAAGCGGCATGTGAATACACAACCCTTAAACGAAAAAAAAAAAGGGGGTTCTCAGCCCACTTACATTTCTCGACAAATAGAAAAAATAGAGAATGAGCAGGAACAATCTGCAACACAAAAGGATTGTCACACAGCCTCTGCGCTTCATAGAATAATAATTTATAGAGCGAAAGCACAAGCCCTGATCACAGAAGGGGGTGCAATGCAATCTAATCGTGTGCCGTGCTTACACTCACTGCATCAGTGCAGCGAGTGTGAGAGGGTCTTCCAAATGAGGCACTGTAGAGCACCTAGCAGTGGCCTTTGGGGCTCGGTGCGGGCCAACTGAGGCGACGAAGTCTTTGCAACAAAAGAGGTCCCGACGTAAAAAAAAGGGAGTGCAAAGTGTGGAACGGAAATCCCATTACATTATGAAAGCTAACAGCGTTTCAACGTCTTTCACGAGTTGTTAAAAAAAACATGAGGTCCTCACAATCCAATTAAGTGGCACACTTAATGCATAGCTTTGCTAATACTGGAGAGTGTTGTTGCAACCCATGTTAACACAAATTCTGGACTGTCTCTGGTTTTGTTTGCTAACGAGGAACACCAATTTTTCTGGAGAAGAGATGCTCTGTGATGTAAGAATGCTCCGCAAGATTTAAATGTTCCATTTCAATGTTCAAATTTCAATGTTCCAAAGTCTCGTCGATCGAGTAACATTAAAAGCACTCTTATGAACACATCATAAGATGCCCCGAGCGAAACAATATCACGCAAGAAGCTAAACCCTCTTTCACTAGAAAGCCTACAGACCCAATGTTCTTGCAGTCGGAACTCGAAAACAGTGCTAATTTGCACGAAAGAACAGGTGCAAGCAAAAAAAACTACTATGAAATGAAATGCATCCTAACTTGTCTTCACAGACCATACTTTCACAGCTTAGGCACTGCTAGTTTTTCGACTCTTCTGTACTGAATTCTAACATCGTGCAATTGTCCATCGGTTCGAAAGAAAAGCTTGGTAGTGAAATGTCTACCGGGAAGCAAGATGTGGGTCGGCATAAAGAGCTCTTCAAAGTGTCTTTCACATTTCGAACTTCCACGGTTACCGCCTCCTACTGCAGCGACCTAGCTCTGCTAAAATTTACTGGACCAACAAGTCTTCCACTGCAGAGGAAAGTGCAAAGTAAATACAGTCCAAACATGTGTCTTAAAAAGAACAATGCTGGCATGCCCCCGATGGGCATGGACTTGAAAGCATAAAAGGCTGGCAACAATGCAGCTTTCTCAAGACTGATCCTGCTCAGTCAAGGGTGGCACATGTCCAGTGCTCGATTAGAAATGGACGATTAATTTGTGTAAAAGGGGGAAAAAACAATGAAGAGCAGCTAAGCTGTGCCCATTCGCATCTTAAGTGAGTGCAAATTTAGCAAGCTCTGCGTTAACTACGTTTTCACAATAGTTGCCAAAAGAGAAAATGGTTGCAGAATTGTAATAACCAGAGTAAACGATCAGTTTCACATAGTTTAGAAAATTCTTGTTCAAGAAAGTGACTGTGGAAAAAAGATACTTAAACGAGAGCCTTCAAACGGGCTGTTCCAGTCTTTTAAGGCTCATTCGCACTAGCGACACGCAGAAATTGCACGAACAGTGCAGTCGCAAACGGTCGAAAAGTGACCGTTCTGGGTGAAGTTGTTCGCAAACTGACCGATTTCGAACTGTGACTTTGGACTTTGGTTGAAAAATGACTGTTTCGAGTCAAGTCGCTTACTGCTCGATTTCTCGGTCATGTGACTGCAGCCACAAAGCTTGTGAGCCAATCAGATGTGCAAGAACGGGACATCTACTTACATTAAGAGTATATGTGAGCAGATGTGAATGGCACCGATCGCGAGGCATTTCAGTGCGGTGACTGGCTTGTTGCACATGCCAGTGTGAACATCGGCAGTCCTCGGTTACTCCGCGATCCCCAGTTGCGTACGGTCATGCAACTCCTCCAAGTTGCTGTTGCAAATGAGCCTTTAGACCTTGTTCACAAATTGCACGAAAAAAAAAAAAAAAAACCTTTAAAGTTGACAATAGTCAGCCACCTCCAACTGCATGACAATCGGCAGTACCGTGTTACGAATAAGACTCTCAGTTTAAACCCACTCAGTTGATCCCTTTACAAAAAAAAAGAAAAAGCATTTAGGACTAATTCGCATTTGAATAGGCAGGATAGCCACACAAGTCCAAACACAGGAGGGCCGTCCGCACATGGTATGAAGTTCATTTTCAACAAGGCAAAGAGACAAGCTACAACATGGTGGCTCCACAGAAAATTAACGGAGAAACCGAGAACAACACAAATCATCAACTACAGCAGTTCAGAAGCATGGATAGAAAAAGTCGGGCTTGAGGAGTCCTAGAAAAAAAAAAAGTGCTAGCACGGGCGGCACAGAGAGGAGGAGACAGTCAGTGGTGTTTCAGCTCGGAGGCAATTTTGTAGTTGAGGATCTTGGTCCAGTCGATTTTGGTTCGCGTCAGCGGCAGTTGTCGGCGTAGCGCCTTGAACGTCGTGTCCGACATTGCCTGGTAGTTTTCGGAGATGGCAGTCTGAAAAGCGAAGTGAGAAGAAAGGAAAAGATTTAACTTCCACATTTGGAAATGGCAATCTAATATTAGTACAGTCTGTAACACACTTGTCTAGAGCGACCGACAGTGTGGCTGTGGACGCTGGTGCCCTCCACAACAGATAACTCGCTTTAGCTACATGCTTGAATTATAGCGCAAAGACCTAGCGAGTGGTATGACTATTATTTGTATCATTACGGCACCAGTCTCTGCATATTTCTGCAAAAAGAAATCATGGCTGAAGTGGCTAATGGGCCAGCCGCTCTAGGTAAGTGTGATTCAGGTTGTACAAGTGTGATTCAGATTGTACAGTACTAAACGTCACTGTAACACACCCTCTAAATAGCATTCCTGTGAGAGTTTGCCAAGCTAATGCCAGTGTAGCAACTTGTGCAGTCGGCATAAATGAGGGCATCTTGCTTTTCATACCACACGAAAAACACTCATGTTGATCGCTTAAAGGAAGTGTGCGAAGCCAGCGTTCTTATATTCAGTTGCACAATGACTCGTCGAGCAATCACGTGTGGGAAAATGTGCAATGCAGAGAAAAGAACTTGCACATTAGAACTTTGCAGAGCGCTGCAAAGAGGTGCTTTATAAGGCTCAGTTTTTCATGACCACCCCCCCAAATTCAATGAGTCACATACTGAGCAGACAGATTATGTTAGGTTGGGTTAGATTAACAGCATGTTCTCCATTTGACACAATAAAATGCAATGCAGCAGAAGCTAACAACATCGCTTTTTATCCGAGATGATAAAAAAAAAGTCTAGAAAATGAGTCTGCATTACATACATTTCTACACTGAACATCTATGGGACATGGTTTTTTAATAAAAAAAAAATGAACTTTCTGCTTCAATAAAAGCACTGCACTTCTATCTAAATGGATCACTCTAGGTCACAACTACCACCTTAAACAGCAACTTTTCGAGATCTAACATTCTTCCACTAATTCTGTGTCCCATAATTTCTGCAACTAGCTGTACTCGTGTGCTGTAAGTTAAAACTATGGAAAGTTGTATTTTTGCTTATATAGAGCTTGCAAACACTCAGGAGACCAATGCCTCTAGACATTTCCTCTTAAATCACCGGCCACTGCAACCCAAAGCGATGCTTACGAGAAGGGTAGCTTCAACGGCCACGGCAGGGTGCGGGCCTAAGAAGCTTTGCTCCTAATAACGAACTGGAGCAAAAACTCAAAATGGTTTGACACATCAATGTGGAAACTCACCTGATACTCGTTTTCTGCATCCTCGACGATCTGCACAAACTCCTTTGCAGCTTGCTGCTCGTTCTGCAGAAGACGGGACGTGAGCGAGAAGGAATTGGTATTAAAAATGAGCAGGCACAACAGCTCAATGCTTGGTAAAATCGTAACGAGCACTGGTGGTTTTTGAACTCTGAAAATACTAGAATGTGTTTTTTTTAACACCGTCAGAACCAAACTAATGGTTCCATGGCAAAGACCAAAATGTTGCAGCTAGTAATGAATAGCTGGAAAAGTCAGCACAAGCAATGCACTACTGGCACAGAAACTTCATGAGCAACATAAAATATAGGTAAATGTTAAATCATTAAATCACTTCAATAGAATTTTCTGAATGGGACTCTTGCTAAATCGGTAGGTTTTGTATTGCAGTATACAGTAGAACCCCGCTGTTACGTTCCTCACTGCTGCGTTTTCCCGGCTGTTACGTCGTTTTCCGCCGGTCCCAGCATAGCTCCCATAGGATACAATGTATTGGGAACCCCGCTGTTACGTCGTAACTGTCGGACCGTTCCCGTATGATACGTCGCGAAGTGCGCCCGGAGCCGACCGAGTGACTACCAAAGAGAGCGGCCATGGTGCATTTTCACGCAGCTTGGCCTCGTTTGACCGTAATATTAGCCGCATGAGAGGCGCAAGCAACAGAATCTTTCAATTGATGCAAACAAAAGCATGGCCTTCGAGGTTCAAATTGCAAAGATGGCGTCTATGACGTAACTGCTCGCAAAAGCAAGGCCTTTGAGATTGGCATTTACTATTGACAAAAGCATAGCCTCTGAGATTTGCATTGCACAAACATGGCGTGTATGACGTAATTGCTTGCGAAAGCAAGGCCTTCGAGATTGGCATTCACTTCTGCCATCGCTTTGGCGTAGACTCATCATCATCGTTAATTGTCGGAGAACGGGAGGAGTTCGAGCTGGTTGGAGCTCGCATGGTCGTGCGTGCGGTTCGCGGTCGGACTCGCCGCGCCGGTCGTGATTGCGTGTGCTTAGTTTTTTCATGCCTACAGCTGTTGGTGTTAAAAAAATCACATACGTTGATTACATTTCTGTGGATAAGGCCGTCCTTATCCGCGTTTCTATCCATCGACTAGATCGCGGCTGAGCGCGCCAATTTTCGTGCTGCTCGTAAGAATTGAAATAAAATTCTGTACCACTAAATATTTTGCCGTTTTTCCTGTTTTTAGGCTCTTACGTTTCCCGTCTCTTACGTTTATTTCCTACGGTCCCTTCAAAAACGTATCAGCGGGGTTCTACTGTATATACATAGAAAAGAAAAAAAAAAAACCAGTCAGATACAGAATCTTCATATCTTTAGAAATTGAGCCTAAAAACTCTTGTACTCTAAAATGTACTTCTCCGACTATACCAACCTTCTAAACCATCTTTGGAGCAGTGAGATTGCATTATTTCACTTTCATGTAATATTTCTCTCCATGCGACTAATTTGATCAGTTTCTTTTTTTTTGTTAGCGTTTGAAGTTATGCCGATGGCACCCATTTCTCACCTCATGTAGCCTGCAAAAACTTCAACATTCAAGGTACCCTTTCTCACTGACGCTTATCATGTGCTGTGCGAAGAGGCCAGCAATAAAAAGGTACGAAAAGTAGATAAAAGATAATGGGAGATGCCTACCGTGATGTTGAGGGTGGCTTTGATCTCCTTGGAGCTTACTAGCTGGACGTTGCCATCCTCGTAGTAATGGACCTGCAGAAAGCGTGAAAGAAAACCCGCTTTACCACAAATATCTTACATTATATCTGTAACTTCAAAACAGGCCTATCCAAGCGATGACTACTCTTTTGCAGGTGCTAAAACACTGCCACACAGCTAGCATCCCGTCTTGCAAATGGTGCCACAGCACCAGCCCGTCAATCACCGATTTCTAAGTGCATACGCCACATGGTCCATGAGAAACGCAAAGCAAAATGAATATGTTTAGAGGTCCAAGCTACCAAACGATATAATTAGAAGAATTCTACGTAAGTACACTTGGCAACAAAACTTTATAATATAATCGTCCTACCCAGTCTTCTATTCTTTTGTAAGTGGGAAAAAAAACTGCGCCAAAAGACTGTTCCCAAAGCAAAGAGAAGAAGCACGCACGACAAGCACTTAAGGGGGGACACTACTCTTAAAAATTTTTCTTTATTTCTTGATCGATTTTGATGAAACTTGGTGACTTTATGTATAGTTGTATGCTGATTTCAAATATGCAATTACTTTTCTAGTATAATATGTAAATTTTAAAATACAAAATATCTCGAGTGCCTCTTGGGGAGCAAGTTTTTTTTAAAACTGAGTTAGTTACAAAGTAAATCAGCATATCACGATAATCTGCAGTCAGAACTGTGTGCAGTGCGACAAAAATGGATGTTCTAAACCCATTATAACAAAAGTTACGGTATGTTGAACATTCGCGAGTGAGTCATTTCAAGCTAGAATTTCACTCGTGAATGTTCAACATACCAAACTTTTGTTCTAATAGGTTTAGAACATCCATTTTTGTTGCACTGCACACAGTTCTGATTGCAGATTATCGTGATATGCTGATTTACTTTTGTAACTAACTCAGTTTAGAAAAAACTTGCTCCCCAGGAGGCACATGAAATATTTTGTATTTTAAAAACTACCGTATTTATTCGAATATAGGTCGACCTTTTTTTCTCAAAAATGTTGCCCATAATCAGCTATCGACCTATATTCGTGACCAAAGAATCTCGACCTATATTCGCGATCAAAGCGACCAAAAGCACCGCACCTATGGCGTTCAACTGCCGCGCCTGCTGTTCTTCAAGCAGTTCCTGCTACATACGCACATTATATACCATAAAATCTGGTATAAAAACCGTACCCGTTCGCCTTTTCCGACTAAGTAACTAAGAAAAAAAAGTTATTTGTGCAATAGCTGCACACCGCCTTTTCAAAGCCCCCGCGAAATGCAGCCGCTCCGCCATGTTTGCGTTGGAACCCGTGATTTCCCTAGGTAGGCCGTGAAGTCCCTAGCCCCCTAGCCGTGCTGCCTGCCGACGCGCAGCCGCACTGGCACTGGCCTAAGGCCTCACCAGCCTCACTCTTTGTTTGTTGTTCGATCTGACGTGACGGTTCGCATTTGCAAATGCGCGGTTGGACGGTGTCACGTCGGTAGAGCTACACAGCTGACTTCAAGCGTCAAGTGATACTTTTTGCCGAGAATTCCAGCAATTGTGCCGCTCAGCGTGAGTTCGACGTAAAAGTTGATTAGGGGTTGGCGGAAGCAGCGGGACCGACTGTTCGCGTGCAATGGATAGCGTCGTGCTTTTCGCGGCCCAGCAACTGCCAGGCATGACGCTCTTGAAAAAGAACTGAGGCTCCGGGCGTCAAGGAGGCCCTGCAGAAGGCCAACAGACCTGGTCGTCATACCTAGCGGTATGACGTCCCGGCTACATTAAGGACCGGGTGGCGAAGAGTTACAAAGAGTGGCTTGAAGGAGGATGCTGCAATGACACCGATGGGACGCCGCGAGAAGGGCTTCCCTCAATGAAGTTGCGACGTGGGTGAAAGACGCGCGGAAAGACTTGCCAGCGGAAATTATCGTGACTGGCTTTAAAAAGTGCTGCATTTCCAACGCAATCGATGGCAGCGAAGTCGACGTCATTTGGGATGCCTGCGAAGAATCCGACAACCTTCCTTGCACATCTGACGAACATGACACTCCCGGCAGCGACTAGGGCGCTAAGTTAATTGTAAATAAAGGTGTGCTATGTTTCAATTTTCCTGTTTCTAAAAAACATGGGTCGACCTATTTTCGAATATTTTTTTTTTATTTCTCGTAGAGCGCTATAAGTAGGGGTCGACCTATATTCGTGCCCGACCTATTTTCGAATAAATACGGTACATATCACACTAGAAAAATAATATCACATTTGAAATTAGCACACAACTATACATAAACTCGGGGAGTTTCATCAAAATTGATCGAGAAATAAAGAACTTTTTTTCAAGTGCCATGTCCCCCCTTAAACTTCTGCAATGCAAAGGAGTGGAACAGCAAATGCACTATTAATCCTTTTCTGCCACTCCGGAGTAGGAGTGCCTGTTCTATGTTTCTAGCACACTCCCGCCTCACCAGGAATTAACTTCAAGACTAGAACGCGATAGCCTAATCGGGCCCTGTTCGCACCGCCTTCTCAATCGGTAGCCGCGCTTCGCTTCTCGGTGGACAACCCAACCGTGCCGCCAGGAAAGGAACATCTGTACAAGTAACCCTGGCCGCTTAAAACTATCCTAGAGTGCCTACTGCAAGTGCAGTTGCAAAGTTCCCACTACGCCATAATTCTTCCTTTTGCGAATCAGCGAATAGCTTCCACATGAACCTACGCAGCAGCTCACTTTGTTGATGCTTTTGCTGATGGCGGTGTTGAAATGTTTCATTGCTTCGTAATGGGTGGGCTAAAACCCTCACTCATTGCACCATTCACATGTCTTGACACCTGGCACGATTCTGTGCTTCTGCCACGCAACACTGCATGCGTTAAGGAAACTCCTCGAATTACATTTCAATGGTATAGGTTTTTTTCTGAAGTGGTTCCAAGCAATGACGCAGCTCTGTGGTAGAACACCTGCTTGCCATGCAGAAGGCCCGGGTTCGATTCCCACTCGAACCAAAGTTTTTTATTATTTATTTATTTGCAACTATCTCAAATTTTCACTCGTGGACAACGCTGACTTTTTTGCTCACAACCAACAACACTGACACCGGAATTGCTGCGAAACGAGCTCTTTAACGCTATCACATTAAATCAAACATTGCGTACCTAAGGTATGTGCAAGGCTGCATGAGGGTTTCTAGTCCCATGCCTTTCATCTGTTGTTCAGTTCAATGTTTATCGTCGACGACACTGTTGAGTCGCCATCCACTGCTGGCGACACCATGAGTACACGGGAATGCCAGCGAGATCTGCTCGACGCGATTTCTTTAAAACCACCGAGACGTTTCCCTGAGGCCTGACGAATACCACCCTAACCATCTTGTGTAACCCCCTTTTCACCAACTTGGCTAGCACTAATTTGCACTCAATCTCCTTAAAATGCAGCATTTCAACTTTCAATAAGCACAACTCTGCGTTACATTCGTCCTAAATGACCCTTTGTCATAACACGAGAGCTACTGGAGCGTCAAACTGAAAAAGGCCCTTACTTGAACTCTGACGAGCCCTTTCACGTCGGCTGTGGCTGCACCCGAGGGAAAGTTTACTGTCCAGACGCTTCTCCAACGACCATTCCTGGTGACCGACAGAAGAGAGAAAAAGAAAAGCACACAATCTTAGGCTGGTTCCTGTCACAGTTTTTGTTCAAAGTTTCCTTCAAACGCTATTCAGCGATGCAAGCATTTGATGTTCATTTTCAATGTTTTCTGTGTGACCGTGCAAGATCTTAACTTTCCTTGATGGGACAATGCTACAAACGTGACAGGCATGGTTTAATGATTAAATGCAGTGTAATAATAATATCTCGGGTTTAGCGTCCCAAAACCACGATATGATTATGAGGGACGCCGTAGTGGAGGGCTCCGGAAATTTCGACTGCCTGAGGTTTTTTAACGTGCACCTAAATCTAAGAACACGGGCCTCAAACGTTTTCGCCTCCATCATAAATGCAGCCGCCACGGCCGGGATTCGATGCCGCAACCTTCGGGTCAGCAGTCGAGCGCCACAACCACTAGACCACCGTGGCGATGCTGAAATGCAGTGTGTTGCATAGATGCTAAAAACTTACACGCACGCATGTATGCGTAAAAAAAAAGAAAAAAGGAAAAAAAGACAAGCTATAGATGTGCATGGGGATAGAGGTCGCAATGACAATTGACAATGGTTAAAACACTGCAAGCAATCACTTCAGTCTTTTATACCTACAGAGCAATTAAGTCGAACCAATGTGCCTTCCAATACAGTAAAAGCTCGTTAATTTGACTCTCGTTAACTCGGACACACCATCTGTGTCCCTGTAAATATACGCGTCACTATATGAGACTGGGCGCTCGTTATTTTGGACAGATTTGACCGCAAGTCGGATAATTCGGCGACTTTCAAACCGCTGGTGAGGCTCGAAAATGAAAAAAACAAAACAAAAACAATTCGGTACAAAAATGAAACTCAAACGCAGCATCGCTATGGACATCTGTCGACTTCGCTTGACCTGGGACTGGTGGAACGCCTTTTCTTCGCGTGTGGGTTTAGCGGTGCCATTTTGTTGCTTTGTTCCCATTGGTGTACTGCGTCGATGAACGCCGTTTTATCGAGGAACGATTCAGTACGGCTCCTTTAGCTTGATCATTGCTGGTGCTTTTGTGCTGCGTTCTCGTGTGACCACACTCTCCGCCGATGGCAACGCCGGCGAAGCGGCCCAAGTACGAGGCCAAGGACTTCACCACCAAAGTAAAAATTTTGCGTGCCCTGAAAAATGACTGCAGACAGACAGCATTTTGGCACTGCAGACAGCATGCGAGCTGCTGGGCACCTTGAAGGGCTCACAAAAGCTGTGTCCTCGCTAATTTCTGCTCGAAAACAGACAAGCATCCGCGATTACACTGTAAAGTAAAGGTATGTTGAAAAAAGCGCCTGTGTCGTGTCTTCCATAGTCCTCGTCCGTTTTTAGCGCTGTTTTTCCTTCATAATGTAACTAAAGTGTAAACTGCTTTCTGGACATTCGCTGTAAAAAAGAAAAATAGCGCCAAGAAGAACAAATGCCAAAACGGTGCCCGCATGCAACTGAGGAGCAACCCACCAGAAGTTCTGCGCCTGGAACTGGTGGTCTTCGAGGCAGGCGACTAGCGCCAGCTCCTGGGGGCTGGGGCTGCGGTCGAAGACGGCGCACGTGCCGTGCCGGTAGTGCTCGCGTGCGTACTGCGTCCACGCCTCCTCCAGCGCAGCCCGCCAGCTCTCACCGTGTCCCTCGGGCAGCCCCACGCTGCCGTCCCCGCTGGATCCCGGCGGATGGCTCTGGTAGTCCGTCGCCTCCTTGCGGAGGTGGTCGTACCGGAAGGACTGCCGCGTGCGCGGGTCATAGAACCGACCCTCGCCGAGGTCATTGTAGTGCGTGACGAGTGCCTGGAAACAAGCGTAGACAATGATTAGGAGGAAGGGGTGTGCAAATAATTATAAAAACTTTGAATACTACTATCAAACTGAATAGCATCCCATTTGATTCAGTTTTCCAAATGGAATAGCCACTATTCATAAATGCCAAACATTTTTCAAACAGTTTACGAATATTCCAAAATGTCAGCTACATCGAAATAAGCATGAAACTGGTGCCAAAGTGAGATAACTTTCAGCCATGCAGACACGATGTAGTAAGAACATGACAGCTTATGTTAATGTAGCAGGGCTTGTTCCAAGAGCCAAACTTGTCTCACTCTGTAACGATCCTTCACACTCCTTTAAGTGTTCCATGCATGCAAGAATCTGCATATTTGTTGACGATGCTCCATTTGTGCTTTTAATGCTAAAATGAATACCACAATGTGGGCATCATTTCATTACAGCTACAATTACAGCCCTGTTCACTACTCACAATCTATCATAAAAGTACGGTATTATATATGCGATTCATTCCTGACAATTTGGTCTGTGAGGTAGTGATTCACACATTTCTAGCAAAAGCAAGAAACTGTCCAACTGTTTTTGTGCATCTCGTGCATAGCTGACAAAGCAGACAAGAACACCGAGCGCAATATGTTCTTGTCTACTGTGTTTTTCGTGTCATGTTCATAGCCTGTTTTACTGCACACTGCACCAGATGAACACATGCAGATAGGCTTTAAGAACCAACTTCCAATATCCTCATTCAAATACATTAAGAGTCTAACGAGTACCTGAGAAAGCTCACACAACACAAGTTTTAATACTGAAAATAGTTTATGTACAGCAAGTTTACAAATGCAGAAACTGATATCTCAATTTAACCTGCATGTAGTGGGCAAAGATATTGACAACTTGATGCCACTGTCACCATCTACATGTTGTGGGGACAACAGCAAGCAAAAAATATGAAGTATCATCCACAAGCGGTAGCGATGTCGCGCTTTTATGCTATATGGCGCTAAATTGCTATCCCACATTAAGTTTAGTTTTTACGAGTTTTGCAAAAGCCCTAGTGAAAAATTAATGGTGAATTTTAGAGCTGGCCTCAAATACGCCTCTTCTGTCTGTCTTTGAAGCACTATTTGTGAAGTTTGTGAAACGCGATATGGCTTTTATTGCAGAGTTTCACAGCTGCACACCTCTAGCCAAGTTTTTTTTTTTTTTTAATTTTGCAGCATTCAAGCCCAGATCCAAAATTACAGCATAAATATAGAATTTATTTCCTTAACTTAATAGATTTTAACTGCTCTTGAATGCAATAAACGTAAACAATTTTAGCGTAGTCGACGCCAAACAGCATCATTTTTTCATTTCCATTTATGTGCTTAGAAAGCATTGTCCAGTAAACTTTGCTTTTCTCAAGCTACATGAAGCATTAGAGCACTTACCTGGTGTTCAGAACCTTCAATTTCTACTGGCGTCAGCTGATCCTTATTGTACTGTGCAAATGCACTGAAAGAAAGAAAAAAGAAAAGGAAAATAAATGTGCAGATATTTTCACAACCAATCTCTGAACTGTGTGATAGAATACAGGTGCTGATCATTGGGAACATGAGAACCTCCATGAAAAGTGGAATGTTATGTTCTATCTGCACGTCTTCACTGCGATTAAACGATCTCATTATCTGACATGTCCCTTCCCCATACCGTTTGATTTACATGTGTTTCGATGCCTGCAATTTTCGTATTCTCTTTCCAATATTTCCACTGAATTTATAATTTGCTGATAATATTTTTATAACATACCATGGTCATTTCTGTTTATATTGCTTTGTTTCATTCTCTTTATATTTCGTTCTAGATTTGTAATTTGTCACTAGTGCTGTACAACACTGCACATTTCATCCAGTTAATTTTTTTTCTTTGCATAATAGGTCACCCACCTCTCTTCGCAATGCATCAGTGAGTGAGGGTGTGTAAAATCAAGTAAACAAATATGCATGTGCAGCACAAAAGTGACAGCTCTAGTGAACTGTCAGAGACCAGGTATCTGTAGTAAAACAATATGCACGCAAAATGTCACACATCTACAGAGTCAGTCTTAAACTCAAACACACCCTAGGGCTATATTACACCATCATGAATAATAGCGAATGTCCTGCTCAACCATCACCTATTATAGCAAAAAGAGCAAAGGTCAGGCAAATGTTAAGCATATGCACAACATGGACGCTGAAAGGTACAACTGGCAGCAATAGTTGATGGGACGTTGACGCCACTGCAAATGCAAATTTCTGCTCTGCTAGTGCGTGACACTTCTAATCTAGCGGGTAACTGTATAGGTCGCAAGAACTACTACAGGATGGAGCATTTATCTGGAGGCTATGTTCCCAGACAAAGCGGGAATATAGTTCTTTCGAAAATTTTGCGTCTCGTTAACTTTTGCAGCAGGGTGTACGCATGACACAGCCCCTGTGCCTTGTGTACGCTTAATCTTTGTCCCATGTTCATGTTGTTTGCAGCAGTACGTCTTCATAAGACAAACAAGCCAAATTAAACCACCCCGTTAAAGTTGAAACATTTTCCTCACCTGGACGCTTTTTCTTTGAGCAGGGTGTCATTGTTCAGCAGCAGGCGGACGTCGTTGAACACCTCGTTGAATTCCCCGGGCGGCGCTAACTGGATGAAATCCGACACTATGCGAACCTGCATGGAAGTGTTCAACATTACCATCATCACTGGCACTGCACTGAACTTCAAAGTCTTTCCGCATAGCTTAAACACGTTGGTTCGATTAAATTTTCTGAAGCTTGCTATGTTAAGACTTTGGGTCCCTCAGAACACAATGTAAACCATTATTTACCGATAACCACATACAGCCTAACAAACAGTGTTAAAAGATTTATGACATCACAGCGAGCTTGTGCGGAAACTTCAAGGCAGTGCTCCCACCTCTATTTATACTTTGCGTGTTTACTTGCTTACCCAAGTGGCCTGTCGCATCAAGAGTGGTGCTTTCGGTATTATCAAAGAGTAATTTACTAATACGAGAAAAATAGTTTTTCTCTTTAGTCTGCCTTTAGGGAGTTGGACCCATAACAATTTCTGGGTTATCGTGTATCTAATAAATAAACAAAAAGAAAATTGTGTCAGCATTTTAAAGAATACCTTGGATTAGGCAGTCAGTTAAGCTCCTAAATACTCGTAAGTGCACTCAAAACAAATGTGCTACACCAAATGACATATACGGGAGAATTATTGGGTCACACAATTTTCATCAGTACTGTCCTTTCAGGTTATGTCGAAGGGTAATTCAGCACAATACCTGTGAACAAAACTCACAAAAATAAGGCTTGGGATGAGCACATTGCTAGTTTCTACCATTCTGACATTGTGAAGCAATGTTACGTCAACTGTGGTATAAAGTGAAATCCCGCCAGCAATCGAAAACAGAGCTAAACCTTTCAAAAGCAAAAGCCGGCTTTTGCCTACAGAGAGACATCCATTGACAGCTAAGAGTGAATGGTTAGAGCGTCACGCCCCCGTAAGATGCATGTAGTTGCAAGCTGTCAGGTTCGGCACACAATGAAATATCCCACACTGCAAAGCTGCGTGTGGTCAGTGGGGCTTTTGCAGCAGCAACTCAACCGTATACGACATTATAAGGGATGATAAACACAGCAGAAACAGCTGCTTGGCAGGATGAGTCACATCCAGCTGGCACTGTTTATAAATAGTGCGTGCCAAGAGAAAGGCTTCTCTGTCTACGCCTCAGTAACGCATCTTGTGTAAAACAAAGGCTGAACAAGTTATCCCGTCTGAAAGATATATATACGTTACTCCTCACAGAAAAGCAAAACATGGATTTAGTAAGCATGAAGTTCTGGAGTTAGTCATTTTTTAAAAAGAAATGTGGAAACAAGGAATAGTGAGAAGGAAAACAATTTAACGGCACTGGCACTTAGAAAGTATAAGAATGGGTTGAAGAAATAATAGAAAGCTTCGGAAAAGCAAGTCCAAGCTACAATTCGTGCTCCAAGAAGACTGTCAGCAATAGAGCGCAGGTACACAATTAACCGCAACTTGCATTTCTTTTATCAGGAGGTAATCAGGTGCAGAGTTAGCTCTGTAAACATGCATACACATTGCAACACACAACGCTAAACGAAAGTAGAAAATTTGACACCTATGTTTACGGCTTAGTGACTCGGCATCAGAGGGAAAGCGAATCTAAGCACAGAATTTTCTACAATATTCACTAGGGGGAACTGCGGTGCTGCGATCGTTCAGCCATCATGGGAATGATGGGCAGTACATGGATTTGCCTAGCCTTCGTGCTTGCAGCTTCGAACGTACTTGTGCCTCTGTTCATCGTTGCGTTTCGGCTTTCGTTTTGGATAAAACAACGGCTAGTTTTTTAACCTCGTGAGCCGATTTGAATCGGTGAGCCTAAAAGGGTCAAGCTTATGAAGTGGGACTGCTGAACTTTCATTGACCTTCGCCTCGCAACAATGCTGCAGGCCACACAGAGATGAAAAAACAAAACTTAGGCATATCCATCTACTAGCCATCATTCCCATGTTGGATGAAGCGTCATGCATTGAAGTTCCCACAAACAACCACGCCGAATTTTCGTCTATATGAAACTCTATGAATCTAAAGACTTGATGCGAATCGGTTCTCGCGCGACACCTAGCGTTCGGCGGCGACACTTTCCGGTCGTGCCAAGCGACGCCCCCCTGCCTGCCTGCCGATGCGTCCTGCTGCTCGAGCCATTTTTCACGGAGCTTTTTCGCTCGCGTATTTTTATCTTCCGTAGCCAGGAAGTTTACGGTGTAACGCAACTTCCCGAAGAAGGCGGCACGGTACGCGCAGATAACGCCGTCGGCCGCTGGGTTCGCGGGGCTCGGTGTTCTGAGCGCGTAAAACGGAACAAAACAAACAAGAAAAGCTCGTGAAGCGGCTGACAACAGCGCCGTAAGAGAGACGATAAGAGGAACAAATAAACGACACACGCCGACGACGCTGCGTCGGAATGCAGGCGTCGACTCTTCGTTCGCCCAGCGAGCCGGATAGAAGCAGCACCCCGAGCGTACGTTCGTTAGCAGGATACGGTCACGCTTTAGTGAACTCAAAGAATGGGCCCCGTCAGAAGCAACAACACGCGTTGCCCGTAGAGGTCGTGCTGGAGAAAACAACAAAGAGTGAAAAGGCGAGCGAGCGATCGAGGCTGCAGCAACGTGGGAATGACGCATCGTCCTCCTACTACTACCGCTACACAACATGCCGCTCGCAGTACACAGCCGTCACACAACACGAAGGTGTCGTATGGTCGTGCCACTGGAGCAGACGACAAAGGGTGGGAAAGAAAGAGGAGGTAGACGGTGCAACTTCGATCGAGATCGAGTTTCTTGATCGCGCTTGTCTTATTCGCTCAAGATGCGCAAGGCAGTCGCGGTCGAAATTGAAATAGCATAACATGACATCCCTGTTGTATATTGGATGCGTACTTTTAGACGTTTAGTGGCAAATTCTGTGCTACTAAGATTCGGAGCCGCTTTCTTTCCCCGACCCTTCTTTTTATTTTTTTGCCGCAAGTGAAAACGCAATGAGAGTTTGACGTTTATACGTGCAACAACAACGATGCCATTGTGGCACGCCGCAGTGAGAGACTTCGGTATAATTCTGAGGACTTGAGGTCCTTTAACTTTGCACCTGAATTCATAAGTACACCCATGTCCTTTTGCACTTTACCAACAGAAATGAGGCCGGGAATCGAACCCGCGCCCTCCTTGCTTCGCAGCGCGAAACTCCGTAACTTCTAATCTTTTGCCGCATTTGCTATTCAAACGCACTCCTTTCGCCCGTTCCGACAAGAAATCGCAGGCTGATTTCACGAGTAGGTAACTCGAAATCACCGATAAAACACGCTTCACTTAGTCAACTAGGCGACAGGACCTGCAGCGTAACACATCAGATATCGCATTTCCGGCAGCATTCTTTGCGTCTTTTTATCGGGATGCCGCTAGCAGTGCCGTCGTGGAGTCATCACGTGCGCGATGATTCATTTAGTGCTGCGGTGATTCAGACAGGGGGAGGCATAAATTTCTTTGGGAAGCCCCAGTAAATATGTGAAAAAAAAAAAAGAACGGGGCTCGGGGAAGAGAGAATTAAATGGGTTCAAAGACGCCTGTTTTTTTAAAGAGGCCCGTCTCGGCTCGTGACTATGTATGGAGGGGGTGTGCGAGCGGGCCGTCATTTTTGTCACGACCAACAAACTTCCTGTCAGAGAAACTGTCGACGCGCAGCGAGACGTCAGAAAGGCAGATCGCCGCTGTTTACAGAAAAGGCTGACGTACAGCCATCGAAATAGGAAGTGAAAACACGGCAAGCGGAGAGGTTACCGCTAGTCGCATTGACCATATCGCACTGAGCTACAATAAAACGCCTGTCAAGTACACAAGCAGGACGATACCCTCAGTCCACGTAGCTTAGCAAAACAAACAAACAACAACGACTAAATACACGGACGTTTGACCGGGCGTTAACTCGCAACGAAAGTGCCGTAGAGTTTCGACTAACTGACGCATGCACTTTCCTAGGAGTTTTACGACTGACAATTGTTTCCGGCCAACACAAAATCCTCGCGTTGTTGCGATGATACACCGTTCCCTTAGAATACGGGTCGGCGTTTTAATCGCAAGCTCGATCTACCAGATCAGGTTCGTGAGAGGTCGAGGGGTCACTTAAACGCGCGATGTAGCTCGTTATCCCGACCTGTCGTATGAGGAGCGCACCGAAGGAGGCATCCACTCAGGCACCGCACTTGAGCGAAGAGCGCAAGCTACACGATTACATTTACAGATATCGGTTAGGAAGCATGTTTTGCAAGTTTCCGAACGTGTAATCGTTGCTAACATTGATCAGTACGACACAATTTGCAACGATTCGCGGTCAATCGTTGAGCGAGCACGTCGCTTTGACAATACTCGTAGCACAGTACAGCACGGCGGCTTGTCGGCATTTTGCAACAAGCACCGCCAACTCCAGCTACGCACGCCATAAAGCACTCGAGTGCGATAACGCTTCGTCGCAGCGGACTTCGAAACACGGCAGGAAGCGCACGGACGACACGTTCGCGGCGCTAGCGAAAAACACCCACCGACACACAACGTTCCTAAACCGGTCCACCGATGGCATCGCCGATCGCTAAACAAAAAAGCGTTCGTTTCCTTCCGATGCACACCGCTGTCGGCACCTCCGGGCATTTTCACGAACCACGGCTAGTTCGCGATGCATGCGGCATCGATAGAAGCAAGATTCCAAAACGCTTCGTTTGTTTGAAAACGAAGCACCTACCGAGTGACTCGCACCGAGGTGGGATCGGCCCCGCTAACTTTTTGCTCTTTTTTTTAAGCCTAACCCCGTCGAAGGTACGAAGAAACTCGGCCAGAAGGGCCGCACGGGACTGGAATAGACGCGAAACGAAGCGTTTCGTGCCGTTCTTGCACAACGAGCGCGAGGGACGGAAAGACATCAGCAACAATCACCGCAGTCAGCACCACTCGATAACCGATATCGCCGGTGATTGCAGCTTCCGAAGTGTCGGTCGAGCGCTGTCAAAAAGTTTGTCACGCGCCGTCGCAACTCTGACCGACCGCGACTCACCGTCGCGCTTGGCGATAGGCGCGTGGTCGACGAATTCACGCGCAGTGGAAACGTCGAAGGGGCGTAAAAAAGTTGCTGGAAATACCTTTTCTTGGTCGGATATCGGCTCATCGTAGTCGGACGCCATCTTTACACGCCTGCGACCGAGGAATCATGGGATCGCACGACATCCTGCGTGCTTCGCAGTAGAGGCGCTGCAGGTCAGTCACGAAAAATCTTGCACAGTGCAGCTTTTATTCGAAACTATTTCCAGTGGTCGGGAATAAACAGCGTGTGATTATATCCATATTATCTTACACAATAAAAAATTGCAACGTTTCCGTGATTTATTCATCTAAAAGGAGCTTAATGATGCCTTAATAGTCTCGTTATTGAGAACAACTGAATAGACACAGCGTGACGAAGCTAGCGTCATGGACGCCAAATTGAATGTGGCCTCCAAGATGGTGCAAAACGCCAAAGTCTCGAAGGTCATATTTTGTGTCGCAGCAAACTTGTTACACAGACAGCCCAAACCTCGGTTAGTGTAACCGCGGTTCGCTTATGTTACAGTATACTTCTCGGTCTTCTTCCTTCAAGCAAAACGCATCGTGTGCCAACTGAAATGCACGGTACAAGCTCAGCTTTGTAATACTCCAAAAACGAAACCAAAAGTATCCGTTGCGTCAACAGCCAGTAATGACGTGTTCCGTGGTTTGACAGTCCTCGTGAAAATACACTTGTGCGTCATTAGTCATTTCAAGATAATTTGAAGGCCACGATTGTCATATATTAGGGTACCTATATGTTTTTATTGCCTCAAAGATTGAGTCACCTCCGAGATGTATCACGCTAGGCAGTGGCCTCCAAGATTTGCAATGTTCAGAGTTTCCGGATACTACGAGGAGTGTCGCCACGGAAGCTCCATTCGTAGAACTCGATCCGTTGGGAAGCCAAGTGGCGCGTTGTTTGAGCGCGCCGCTCGCGCCCCAAATCGTCAGTCGTAGTTGTAGGGATCGTAGTAGTAGCAGTAAACTTCATTTTGAAGCATGATCACGTGCACTGAACGCATCCACCCTTGCGGTACACTGTAGCGAACTTTGTGGTTGTGCATGAGCTGCCGAGCCGCCCAGTTGGTTGCGACGAGCTCCATGTCGTGTCGTTTGGCGCAGTTCGTTTTGCATGCGAAAGCATATCTTAGCGTACGCCTCACCCTTCCCCTTTCTTTATTCAATCTAAATGCAGTCATGCTCGCGCACGCAATAAATTTTTTTTATTCTATTTCGCAGTCACGATTATAATTTTTCGCCTGGAACCTTGGTGCTTATAATAGGGGTGAAGTTTCTCATTGATACCCCTGACGTCAATACTGCCGGTGACTTTATACCGCTCTTTTTTTTTTGCATTTATTAACACCATTTCATATCGTACCTCCAATCTGTAAGGCACCTCTTATCCCGCCCCCCACTTTCCTTTTTTTTCCTCCCATTCGAATCAGTGTTTTACGAGTTGCATCAGGTACAGTCGCGCTCAATATGACTTGCAACACGGGAGCGCGTGGCCTCATGAGTTCAAAGATTGCGCATGGTCTCAACTTGTTTTCATTTCAGCAACTAAATGATATTTTCTTATTTGGAATCATCCCCGAGTGCGAGAACAGCGTTTAGTTATGAAAATATGGGCTAGTGGAAGCCTGAGTAGTCTTTAAACGCGTGAGGCCACGCGCTCCCGTGTTGCAAGTCATATTGAGCGCGACTGTACGTCGCCAACATTTGTCATCGCAAGAATGGGAAGTGAGATGCATGCTGAATGAAAACATCACAATCAATTGCTCGTGCCAGGCCCGTAGCCAGGAATTTTTTTCAGGGGAGGGGGGGCACTTGCTGAAAATCTCGACTATTTGAGAAAAACACCTATTTTTATTATTTTTGGTAAAAACACGTACTTCATCAAACACGTACTTCACCAAGAGGGAAGGGGCTAGCCCCCCCCCCCCCCTTCCTGGCTACGGGCCTGGTTCGTGCCTGCATGGTTCGTGCATGTGATTCTCTTGCTATACGAAGACAACAAACCACGCTGGTCCTGTTTTGAATTTTTTGTTGTGCCCTCGTGGAAGTCTAGCTTCTTGGCGCATACAATTATTAAGCCAACAGCACTTAAATAAACTAATAAGAATGAGACAAAAATACTTTCTGTCGGTACTCCTTTAAAGAAAAAGCGCTTCAAGACGTCCCCAAAAGGTCGTAGCTTGAGCCTAACGCCACGACCGTAGTGCCCACGTGAGTTCAGTACAGAATGAATGTTGTGTCTACAGAGTACGACGACAGAACAATAGAATGTCCGTTCCAGTAGAGTGCAGGTGGTGACGTCATCACTGCGTGCAGACGCAGAGACGCCTCGTGTGGTGACGTCTACTCGGTTCGGCTGTCGTCGCCGCCGGGTGTCGCTTGCTTCTTTTTGTGCGTAGACTTAGTACCTGCGTATAGACAGTCACGCGATAAAATCACGATAGTTCAATTCACACTGTTGCGCCAGATATAGACAAATACCTCTTTCAGCCACAAACAAGCCACAGACACTTGTTAAAGGGACACTAAAGGCGAACAACAATTTATGTCAGAGTGAAAGCTCAATGTATGACAAGGTCTAAAACGGCAATATTATCAACAGCAGTGCCCTACTTACCGAGAAATTAAGCTAAATGTATCACACGACGTGCGCCACGAGCGGGACATTTTGAAAATGATCCCGATGACGTGAGAGCGTCCGACTACAATTAATCACTATAGTAATCAAACTAGCTGCAATAGAAAAAGAACCTTCCGTGCCTCAAGAGACGTAATAAAATGCTGCTTGTTCGTTACCGTTTGATTCCTGGAAAAAAGAACCTCTTTGGCGTTGCCATCGCGTGGTTCAAAGCTTCCGTTTTCGCCGAACTGCGCTTCGCCCGGCGCCCCGGCGTCGCTCACGCGGTCGCGTCTCAGTGGTAGTTTCGGTATCGCGTACTGCCGCGTGTGTTTTGCACGCTCGTGAAAGCCGCTCTGACAGAAAGTTCGGCAAAATGCCGCATGCATGTGATGTTGCCGGATGCCCGAATAGTGCACGCCGCCAGTGCACGCCGCCGCGTAGCAAAGGCGGGTAACGTTGGGCACGCGCAACAGTGACGTCAGAAAGACCGCTTTCAGGCGGATGATTTGAAGTGCGCTAAGGCGATGCGGACCATTAAAACGTGATTTCATTTCGAAATAAGCACTTCCCTGGCACAAAAGTAGCACTACGAGGTTTCTAGACCGCTATTTCAACAATCAACGTCGACTTAATATTTGCCTTTAGTGTCCTTTTAAGAAGAAAGCCTTAGCACCAAATGCGAAAATTCACCGGCGACATCAACACGAGTCATGCAAAAAAAAAATCATTACGTGATGACGTCATAGATAGCCATAATTCGTGACGTCACATGACATCGTCGCTTGGTGAAAGGTGAGGCGATCACGGCGGCAGTGCAAAACCGGCCGAGATGCCGAAAGCTTGCAAGGCATCCGACCCTATAGAGGCTGAATTTGTCCCTCGTGCAAAAAAAAAAAAAATAATAATAATGTGGGGGTAACCCGTACCACCCAAAGGTACAACGGGTTTCAAACCAATGATGGATATATAAAACGGAGGGCAGTGCAAAGCTCTGTTAGGTGCATAAAGCCTTCGGACGGGGGGGGGGGGGCGATTAGTACATCGACTAAGAAAAAGATGGCTTTCGCCTTCGAGTCGTCTTAGGCGAATGCATAGGGACCGAGTGAGTATTTTGTAAAATGATGCGGCATCCACTAAAGGAATGTCCGGATGCTAAAAAAATAATGCTTGCTGCACTTTCGTGTGAGCCTCCTAAATTTTTTACTAATGAAGTTTTGATTGGTTGAGCGTATACTTAGCCACGTCATGTTTTTGCACACAATTTTCTTAACGCCTGGCTCAAACAACGAGCACGCACTTATTGAATGGCTGCACGAAAATTACGTGGAAGAAAAATACGTATCGCCGAGAAAAAGAATAGCACGCGGGCAATCGCCCGGCTCGGCGCCCGATGCAAGATGTGCTGCAAGATCATTGCCGGTTAGCGGTGTCATCGTTCCGGCAGTCTGTCGCGCATATATCGCGCGTTTTCTTTCTTTTTTAAATGCGAATGCATTTCTTAGTCGGGCTATATCAGGCGTCCGGCGTTGTCCGCACGCCGGCAGGTGTTATCTCTCCGCTCTCACTCCCTCTCCCATACCAACAGCTGCGGGCGCGCGCGCTTATCCTCGCCCCTAGTAACCGGAGCATGTGGTGCGAGAGAGTGTAGGAGAGGGTAGGTGCAGTGCTTCGCCGCTCCTTCTCTCGCCGTTCGATCTCTCTCCTCCCTGCGCCCCACTCTCCCGTCCGCTCGCGCCTCACTCTCGACCGTTCGCTGGCTGGGCGCCTCTCAAGAACATCCGGAAATGTGTGCTCGAGACGCCGCTGTGAAACGCCAACGGCGACCACAAGGCTGAGATTATGGCCGTCAGGTACAATGACAACACAAATGGGTGCTGATGAATGTGTAAATAAATGGTTACGGTACAAATACTCGCCTCGTCATTAATTTACGCCATTAAAATTACTACGCCGTGTGCTCTCGGCGCAAGAAATGCATTAGCATTTCCTCACGATTCCCTTCGGGGAGGTGGGGGCATTTTTTTCTTTTTTTGCGGCGCTGCATTATCAACAGCGCTTCTGATTGCCAAAACAGTTGTGGTAGTCTTGGCGATAAAACGAGGAACGAAAGTGCAGGGTAGGTGCATCATTAGGGTCGTGCATGCTCAGATGTGGTCCATTTCAAACCATGTGTTATCTGTCGATGTCACTCGCGCAGGCCCCTGCGCGAGGCTTCGGCGTTCTAGACAAGTCGGTTGACCTCTGTATCCGCCGAGGTCTCTCTTACGCTAAAATGCTAAATGCTAAACCCTAAGGGGCCCCTAAACCACCTACGATAATTTTTTAGCATTTGAAGTAAACGCTCGCATCGAGTTCAGAATGCCGTCACGATGGGCAATGCCAAACGCGGCAGCGCTGCGAGCGGCGGGCGCACCGAAAATTCAAAGAAATAATCCCTTCTCCACTCCGGGCCTTTCGATAATCCCCAGCGTTAGCCATGACGTCAACATTCGCGTCTGGTCATGTCATCCACAAAAACAACCTGTCTGTTTGCTCGCAGATACATGCGTTCACCGCTCTTCCTCCTTGCGCGGGGAGGGGGAGCCCTAGGCCAGAACGAGAGACGAGCCGATGAACGGAGTTCAGCGGAGGAAAGAGCGAAACGAGCGAGGGCCTCTTTTGGATCATCAAACGCGTGTAACTCCGCTATAACGACACCGTTTCGAAAAAAAAAAAATTCGCGGCTGCGTGTTTGTTGAAGACTCGTGTAAACCCTTGCAATTTTTTAACAATATCGCGGGAGCGCTGAGCGCAGGATATGGCAGCGTCTAATATTCTCGAAAGGTAACGAGATCTGCCGATGATGCGCAAGCGCACAAATCACACTGAACTGCGAGCGCCCTCTTCCACGCTGTTTACTTTAACACATCTTTAAGTCATCTTTAAGTAAACAATTGACGAAACACATCGGAGAAGGGGTCAAGAGTATGCGCATGCGCGCTATGCGTAGCCAAGTGTGTACAACGAAGCCCATTGGAGAAATGGTCAAGAGTATGCGCGCTATGCGCAGCCTGGTACAATTGTCCTCGGCTCTGCTGTTCTGGTATAGGCGCATTCGATACCCGTGCTTTCTGCTGCATTATCAGTCCCTTTGTTTTCTGTTTTTTGTGAATGCCATACACATCCACCTGGAAAGCGTGAGCGTCGAGGAGGCCAAGAGACACGCCCACTGATGTCACTCTTTTTGGGCATCAGCGTAGCAGAAGGCGCTCGCAGTTCAGTGTGCTTTGTGCGTTTGCGCACCGTCGGCAGATATCGCTACCTGTAGACGATATTAGACGCTACCATATCCCGCGCTCGGCGCTCCCGCGATACCGTTAAAAAATTGCAAGGGTGTACAACTGGAATGCTCCATCTAAATTTCGACCTCTAGGTGGTTTAGGGGACCTTTAAAACCACTTACTCACTGATACATGAGGAGTGTGTTGGGGGGCTAGTTGGTAAGACATATTATGTAAACTTAAACTGCGCTTAGGACGAGACACCAGAATAGAAGCAGACAGCACGTCGTCCTGTCTGTTTCTACTCTGGTGTCTCGTCCTAAGAGCAGTTTAAGTTTACACAAAACACTGATACATGCCATGTTGTATCTTGCCATCGTGCGCAGGTCGGGCAGGTTTTCGGGTGCGCTTGCGTGGAGTCGCATTGGGTGCGGGCTGCGAGCCGGATTCTTTATCGTCCTCTCGGTCAGCATCCGGTCCGCCATGCGGTTGTTCCCTCTTCTCCGAGCTGTCATCGGACGAAACGGTGGGCACTTCCGGGGGCGCGGTAGTGGCCATTGTGGTCGTGGTCGTGGCGGCCCGTTGGCTCACGGTGACCTTTCCGCCGCGACGCCTCTTGCGTGCCTTGGGTGGTGTACGCTTTGCGCTCGGGTTCACGTCCGTGTCCGTCGCGGGCTCGTTACTGGTGGTTATAGCTGCGCGATGAGACCCGCGTTAACCTTAAGCAGCCTCATATTATGATGCCACGCGTGATTACATCGCTTCTGCATTCGACGGTCGGTCATTCTCAGCGAGGTTATGAGGGTGATGACGACGGTGATCATAGGCGTACGCAGGGGTCCCCATAAGGGGGACAAAGATGAAGCCCCACTGGAACATTGCGGTAGATTTTAGTATCGTGGTAACAAAGCGTGCAGCTTCCCAGGGCATTCGAATTTTTTTCAGTGTCGCCCACGAGACCCCGACGTGTAACATTGGAGTGCATTGTTGTTAGAACAGAACATAGATTAGCCAAGATAAGCCAAGATAAGACAATACAAGCCAAGATTGGCCAATGCGGGTCTTATGTGAGTAAAAATGCGACAGACTCCACACAAATTATGCACTTAAAAAGAAAACGATAAATTTTGTGTAATATATTTAGTCCTGATTATAATTTATCGGATAACACTATATGTCCTAATTTACATAATTATAGCTTGGGATTTTTTTATGCTGACTGATACAAGTGGTCCAAAGAAATTCCGGTTTACTTTCTCTAAGAGCACATCCTTGCAATTTTTTAAGGATATCACACGAGCGTCGACCCCAGGATACGGCAGCTTCTAATATCGGCAAGTAGTAACGAGGTCAGCGATACGACGATCAGCGTCGCGCCGACTTTCTGAACGTGCGATCGCACGGATAAGGATGGTAGTGTGTGTGCATCTCTAAGCAAATAGCGCATAGCAGAGGGCGCTCGCACACGAGTGTGCTCTCTGCGCTTGCGCATCATGTAGGAGATCTCGTGACTTCTCGCCTATATTAGGCGCTACCGTGTCCAGGGGCCAACGTTCGCGCGATATTAGATTCTCCTAGCAAGTTACGGAAATACGTTACGCAAATACGGTAATGCAGTACGGTAACGCTCCTCCTTTCCCGCTGGTTGTGCTTAACCCACTCCCAGTTCCAGTGACAGTGCGCTCCCTGAACGTCAGGTTCTTCGTTAACAATGCGTAGGCTGACAGGCAACAATGAGGCGTGACAACACCGCAGTAATTTTTGAAGAAGCTTTTGTGGTGTTGGGGTGCCTTCACCGGCAAAAGCACAACGAGCGGGAAAGGAGGAGCGCTACCGTACGGCCTTACCGTATTTGCGTACCGTACTTCCGTAACTTGCTAAAAGACTCTATTACCACGATAGCGTTAAAGAGCCCGTTTCGCAGAAATTCTGGTATCCGTGTCGTTAGTTGCGAGCGAAAATTCGAGATAGATGCGAACAAATACCAAAAATATTCGGTACGAGTGGAAATCGAACCCAAGCCTTCTGCGTAGCAGGTAGGTGTTCTACCACAAAGCCATGCCAGTACTTGAAAACTGTTTCGAAAAAAAAAAAAAACCAACTCATTTACGAATGTCAAGTCGTGCGAGGGAGTGTCCTCGTGGCATAAGCGTAGAATCGCGCGAGTCATCAAAACATGTGTATTGCGCAACGAGTGGGTGTTTTAAAGGCCCAGCCATTAGAAAGAGCAAAGGCAAATTTAATCATCATAAGCAGCACCAACATGAACACAGTGTGCAGCCGCACGGGTGCGCGCGTTGCCTTACGGACGCGTACCGGGTACTTCGTCAATATCCAAATGGAAGAATTACGGCGTAGTAGACACGTAACCACTGTATACTTGCAGAAGATATTTTATAGGGATAAGGATGTAGATGCGGTCACTGACCAAGGCAAGGTGAAAAACACAGAGACGTTTCGGGCAGGGGCGTAGCGAGGGGGGGGGGGGTTGTTGGGGGGGTTCAACCCCCCCCCCCCCCGAATTTTTTTAGTTTTGCTTGCGTATATATACACGCGCACATACAAACGCACGCACGAACATACATAAAGTGTGGTTGAACCCCCCCCCCCCCGAAAAAAATTTCTGGCTACGCCCCTGGTTTCGGGAGCCATTCGGGTTACTTGTTCACACTAAGTGGGTTAGTGTGAAAAAGGAACCCGTATGGGTCCCGAAACGTCTCTGTGTTCTTCACCTTCACTTGGTCAGTGACCGCATCTACATCCTCATCATGATACCTGACCAGACGAACTTTCGTCGAACTCTTGACTACATTCTATAAGATAGTTTGAAACGGCCAATTTTACGCGCACAGACGTTTCTTTCCTTGCGATGACGGTTGAGGCATCCACCGAGAGACGAAGCCAAGCTAGCGGTTGAGAAGGCAATGCGAACGGGGCCCGATTACGCTATCGCGTAAGACGAAGCTCAAGCGTACTCAAAGTTTTTGTTAAAAAGTTGCAAAGGTGTACTTAGCGCTAAAAGAAAAGAAAAAAAAAGAGAGAAAATATTGTGACGATGTTTTTTCGTCTTACGTCTGGCGTAGATGTAGTTATCTTCTTCGCGGGTGAGGCGACGTTCTTCGGCTGTCGGCCACGGGTTTTCCGTTTCATCGAGTCCCGCTAAAAAAAAGAAAAAAAGAAAAGAAAAGAAAAGTGGTGACAGAGAATCGAGGCTGCAGTTAACAACGGAAGGTCAGAGCTTTCCCAACCGGAAGCCTGAAATGCGGGGTCACGTGATATGAGCCGCAACGTCACATGTGAGGTATAACCACCGCCGTATTTACAGCTTGAACGAAATGGATAAGTACTGCTTGGCGATGTACAAGTATCATTATTAATTGTTGGGGTTTAACGTCCCAAAACCACGACATGATTATGAGGGACGCCGTAGTGGAGGGCTCTGGAAATTTCGACCGTCTAGGGTTCTTTAAAGTGCACCTAAATATTAGTACATGGGCCTCGAGCATTTTCGCCTGCATCGAAAATGCGGCCGCCGCGACTGGGATTCGATCCCGCGACCTTCGAGTCCGCAGTCGAGCGCCATAACCACTAGACGACCGCGGCGGGTTGATGCACAAGTACTGCTATTTTGCTAGTGTCATTGGTTGACCGTTGACCCGAGTCACTGGGAGCATAGGCGTGCGCAGGATTCCCCATTACGGGGGGGGGGGGGGGGCAAAGGTTCATCGCAGCGCCCCCCCACCCTACTAAGTCAATGTATGGGGCAGATTTTGCGCCCCCCCCTCCTCTTAGGTGACTAGAAGGGTCAATGTACAGGGCATATTTTGCGCCCCCCCTCTTAGGTGATTAGGGGGGGCGGCCCCCCCTGCCCCCCCCCCCTGTGCGCACGCTTATGACAGGGGTCCAGTAACCCCCGCCATGGCGCTTTGCCACCGACATATGACGTTTCCGCTCAGGGCACCTGAATCCGAGTGTTCAGGTGCAAACAGACTAATAATAATAATAATAATAATAATAATAATAATAATAATAATAATAATAATAATAATAATAATAATAATTGTTATGCGGTGCATAATAAACATACGCGGTGCATTGTTTCCACAACAAAAAATTGTTGAGAGTCAGCGCTGTGTGCGTTCCCTTTCTCTGTGTCCTGTGGCTTTTCGCACTGTTTTTTTTTTAATCATAGGAGTCCCAAAACCTCGATATGATTATGAGGCATGCCGTAGTGGAGGGCTCGGGAAATTTCGACCACCTGGGGTTCTTTTACGTGCACCTAAATCTAAGCACACGGGCCTCTATAGCATCTTGCCTCCATCGAAACGCGGCCGCCGCGGCCGGCATTCGATCCCGCGACCGTCGTGTCAGCAGTCGAGTACCATAACCACTAGACCACCGCCGCGGGTCACTGTAAATAGGCTGTCCACCTGACATTTCCTGTGTTTTTTTCCGCAGAAACCTCCTACGAATAAATCCGCACGGATTTCCGTGTAACTTTGTCTGACAAACAGGTCGATGATATTCTTTTTCAATTCATGCAACTTCCTCCACATCGCGAAATAAAGTTCTCTCTCTCTCTCTCTCTCTCTCTCCACATTGCGGTATTGTGCAGAGACGGCTTGCCAGCCCTCTGGTTTGCACTCTATGTACAGTACTCTCGGATTGAAATAGGACAATTTAGGGCTAATTAATGCACATGTTTTCGTTTCTACCGTCTTCAGTTTGGGTTATATCGGCGTGATTTCGACTCGAACGCGTATATCAGAGCCAACGTTATTTTTAGAGACTACATTCGTCACGACATGACATGGTTATCTCGAGCAATTGCGCATGCAAGTCGTTATAATAAAAAAATTTAAATGCGTGAGTACTGTACTTAGAGCAGTTTCGTGCAAGGCTGGAATTCGAAACTATATGCATACCCTCCATACCCTTGTCTTCGTGTTTGTATTTTTTTGTGTAAGTTTGTCATTTCATTTTTAAGGATGATAGTCTTTCTTGGGATACTTGAACTCAGAAATTTTGGTCTGTCTGTCTGTCTGTCTGCCTGTCACACGATTCTGCTACCCGGCCAAAGTGTAAGCACTTGCAGAACGCCCAGTCATCTCGAAATGGTAGCTGCGTTCATACTTGTGGACATTTTCGATAAAAAAGCAAATATTACGCATATCTGAGGCGCAACATCGATACGTAAGTATTCGGTGGTGTATTCTTTTACTAGAAAATACATATATACGAAATTCTAAAGACCCTAGTGTTTCCTAGGCTGCGCTGAAAATGCGACGCTATGCACGAAAAAACACCCGAGCGGATGAGCCGCAGATGAGACCAGGACTCGTGTAGAACGGCCGGCAGAAGACTATCGTCTTTCGACGACATTTGCAGCGAAGCACGTTTTAAAAAAAAATTTACCAATTAAAAAAAAAAATTCGCTGTTCGTAACAACTTTGCAAATTACCATCAGAATTTTTGTAACAAAGTTTGCCTGATGAGTATTTTGTACCTTCCACTCTGTAACGGCCCACTTCAGGGCTAACAGTATCAGTAAATGAAATAAATGAAGATGATACGCACTCGCCCCGGCTGCTCCTCGTTCCTGGCTGCTGCCCGAAGAGACGATGATGAACGCTGTGACGGCCAGCGTTGCAGCGGCCAACAGCCCGAAGTACAGCAGCCGCTTGCGATGTGCTCCGTCCACCGAACTCAGCCTGGAAAGGAGGGGCGCGCAGAGGAGTGGGTTCTTCGCGTGGCTTACACACCGATCTAAGCGCTCTACGTGAAGCGTGCAGTTTTCTTTATTATGGCGAAAGCCTTACATGCCTCATCAAACGCGAAAATTGACCGACGTCTCGCGTCGGCGGCGTCAACATGGCCGGCACAATTTTCGCCTGCCCCACTTTGCCTTCCCAAGAGCGAACATAGACAAAACACGACGCATAAGTTTCCCGCCTCCGGATGGTGAACTCGGGATTAATTGGGGGGCACCGAATTAATTTTGACACCTGGGCGGTTCTTTTTTTTTTGCGCCAAAATTTCAGCAACGCCGGTGTTTTTTTGCCCTCAGCCCCCAACGAAATGTGGCCGGGAATCGAACCCGCACCCTCGAGCTCAGATTCACGACACCTTACGTGATAAGTTACCACGGCGGTTTTGCGCATGCACTTTTTGTCATATGGAACGAGGTGTTGGAAAAACGCTGCCCTTTCGTGAGACCGAAAGAAAACCAGACCGAACTAACAGCGCATGCGCATGCTCCAACTAGTTTTCAGTGTATGGACAGTAAATTGGTTTAGTTGGATTACGTTCGTGGCAAAGCGCCAAATTACGACACAAGGAAGACGCAGTGAGGACGACACAGGCGCTGCAGTCGCCCGCCAGATGCTGCTTGCACATGCGCAGTTGTCTCCGATCATCGGCCCCGTAGAGCAGGGGAGCTGGGCGGAATCATGCATGCGCTGACGCCTAATAACGGTAGCCAGCAAAATAACAGAGGAGGCGTTGCGGTAGCGGATCGCCAATCGCAGATCACGATTTGTACAGACGACACCCTGACAAGCACACTTCACTGCATACATAGGCTTCATGCGGCGAAGGTTACCGCGCAGTGGTGGTATAAGCTTCATTTATAAGAGATGTGAACAAAAACACAAAACGACTTTTCGGTATTTTCGTTCTGTATTTCGCCGCTGTTTACACCTGCGTTATGCGATCTCAGATGGCTGAGATATCACGCAAAGCCTCATATAGCAGAAAAGGTTACCGGAATCGCGCTTCGCTGCATCAATGGTCAGTGTGCGGTGAAGCCAATCTCGAACTCGATGTACGCGTTTTATATAAAATGGGGAATATTTCTTTAGCATTCATAGCTAACTGCGCCAGACAAAAAAGGTTTCATTTGTTGTTTCTTGAGCGTAATGTTATTCTACGAGTGAGGAAACGAAAAGCTTTTGATAAGTCGGAAATAGAAAGGGGATGAGTGGGGGGCTTTTCTTTTTACACTTCGAACACCGAAGTCTTACCTGGAGCGAAATTAAAAACGGATCCTCTTTATCCGGCAGTTATTAAAATATGAACGACGCGTGGTCGCTATCAGCAGCCTGTCCCCCGAGTCTCAGCCGGGGGCGTAGTGAGGAATCTTTTTGGGGGGTTATGTTCTGCGTGTGTTTGTACGTGTGCGCTTATGTAAACACATGCAAAATTTAAAGTGTTCAAAATGAAGCAGCCAGATTCGTAAGTAACAAATATAATTCATTTGCTAGTATTAGAGAAATGAAACAAACATTGGGCTGGGAACCATTAATCGCAAGAAGGCAGAGACCGCGGTTAAAGTTTCTTCAAAGTATTTACTATAACACAAATGTCATTAATCCCCATGAATATTTCTTAGCACCGACGTACGTCTCGGTTCGTCGAGATAGATAGTTCACGAAGAATATTAGAATACTTGTACAAAACGCACTCTTTTGGTGGTTTTGGAGGTGTTTGAACTCCCCAAACGACCCCCGTTAGCCACGCCGCTAGTCTCGGCAAATCTGGCTGCACATTCACTATGTTACAGCGCGACGAAGACGACGGAAAAGCCAAGGAGCACAAACGACTGGACCCTGGCTTTTCCGCAGTGTGAGTCGCGCTTTAACAGAATCAACCAGCACACACTAGCCCAGTTCACTGCACTGGCCGCTGAGTAGCCTCAGGCAACGCCATCTAGGTCGTTGCATCAGGCGTAGCACTTACCCCGTGGTTCCAAGTCGGCTCTCTGGAAACGCGAAGCACGTACGTTGTATTAACACGTAGCTATCACATTGCTAAAACAGCGTGGCACGAAAAAATATAGAACGCAGGTGACTGAGCGCCGACGAGAGGCGATAACGTTTAATTGGGAGTTAACGCTGAAGTACAGCAGAAGCGGCGCAAGGACCTCTCCCTCTTTTTTTTTTATTTTCGAGATGGGCAGCTACCATTGGCGTGCGCAAGGGAGAGGTCATGGAGGAAGGGGGGGGGGGGTGGCGGTGGGGGGGGGGGGAAGTGCCTTACGTTAGGACCTCAGTGGGAGAGGGTAGGGAAGAGCGAGGTAGGGGGTGCTGCGGTAAAGTTACCCCCCCCCCCCTTACCCCAATGGAAAACCCTGCGCACGCCTAAGGCAGATACCACAGCTGCCCCTGCTGTTATGACGATAACGTTTTTTTAATTATTACTTCTCATGCCGATGACTGAGTAGCTTGCCCGTTTTTTTTTATCTTTCTCTCTTTTTCTTCGTCCCCGATGCTGAGTTGAACCTCTGTACTTCAATTACCCACGTCGCCACAAGCGTTAGAGTGGGGGAGGGTACACACAAAAAAGACACGATGATACAGTGTCGGCCACGCAACTAATCAACGACAGTCACTAATTAATCACACAAGCCTACATATAACTGAAAAAAAAAAAACTGACACATCAATTCTAACGCAGAAAGGAAAACATCATTAGACACAATGGAGACGTGTTTGAAGGCGATCGGTTCCATTCAATATGAGCTCTGAACTTTAATCACGCAATAAATGGATTTTTTGTTGGAGGTCCTAATTCAGTTTCTAATTATGCGACCTTTTTTGCGTACGTTGCCACCGCGCGCTCAATTTATTTTTACGTGTGATTGGGCTTCAGCCACGAAACTGGTAGCATCGTTCGGCGCAGGCCGCGCCACCATATTTGGGAAGCTTCGCGGTTGTTTCAGACTTCTGTTACGATTACGCTCGGGACGCGGCTAGTCTAGCTTGTTCGGGAGCTATAACGCCGATCACTGATGTATAAAGGCCTGAACACACGTACGCGTTTAAGCGTGTCAGTGCGTGACCTTCTGACGCGGCGCCGCGCCGTCTCCCCATGGGGAGAGAGGGCGCGCGGCTACGCGAAGCTGCGCGCCCTCTCCCTCTCCATAGGAAGAGGGCTTGGCGCCGCGTCAGAAGGTCACGCGCTGCAACGCGTACGTGTGTTCGGGCCTTTAAAAGCAGACGCGTCGCACGTACGAGCAGATTATTCGACGACGCACGACTGTATGTGCGCATACATCGTTGCAGTCCGAGTGTGATTTTTTTGGGAGCACAAGTTCACCCAATAAACAGTTTCGTCTTTACCGGCTTAAGTATTTGCTTTCTTCACCGTCACGACCACGTCACGACCACGTGATTCCCATTGTTTAAGTAACGCGATTCTGCTTTTTTAAACATGAGTGGAAAGACCCAAGCTGTTTCTCACCGGAGAGCCCTTCCTTGGAACTGGCGCTGCCGCTGCCAACTTCGGTGGAAGACTTCGACTCTGACAAAGAAAAATCAAGGCACGGGAATTTAGAGCACATGGTTGATCTGGGTGAAGATACTTATACCGATAAAGCGGCGATAAAGTGTGCGTGTGCACTTCCACGTGCGAGTGTTTACTAACTAAAGAAAACAAAAAGTTGGCATTTCCTCTAGGTGAAGTTTGAATTTTGACGGTAGCGCGTCTGGTCGGTATGATACACGGTGCAGGTAAAAAACTAGAGGCACTGCGCCGACCAAAGTATAGTGTTTAATAAACACACGCAAAATGACGTTTCGGCTCCCACACAGACGCTTTGTTCACAAGTAAAGTCTGTTTTAAATAAAAGTCTTCCCTTTAGCTAATACTGAGGAGAGCACAGCCGAATGCGTTATGTTTTCACGAAATACTCGTTAAATTAATCTGAATTTCTCAGTGATTGCATTATGCCCCACCTCTGAAGCTTTCTGTACCTCAGCCGCTGTTGTAATACCTCCAAGACCGGCCCACCTTTGACAAACAAAAATATCTGGGATTGTAAGTTCCAAACCGACTACATGATTAAGAGGGACGCCGTAGTGGAGGGCCCCGAAAACTTCGACCATCTGATGTTCTTTAA
>NC_051185.1:19284725-19299344 GCF_013339695.2 Rhipicephalus sanguineus
TTCCCGGTGCTTTTTCTTTCTTATCATAAAAAAAAAAAAGCTTTATCTCTTTGTATAGGCATGTTTTCTCAGCAGATGGCTTGCAACAAAAGCGGTGTTGCGTTTCGATTTTTGCTGCACAGTGCTCAAAGAAACAAAGACATCTGTTTCTTATGGCCTTGTGGATCTGTGTTACGTCACAGGTCACTTCGTTTGTCTACGCTGATACATCAAGCAATGTTGACCGCCCGTTTTCGGTATTGTGTTTACGTCGCAAATATATAACTGGACTGAAAAGGGTAGCCAGCCATGGAAATGCCTTTCTTTCTTTCTTTCTTTCTTTCTTTCTTTCTTTCTTTCTTTCTTTCTTTCTTTCTTTCCTTCTTTCTTTCTTTCTTTCTTTCTTTCTTTCTTTCTTTCTTTCTTTTTCTTTCTTTCTTTCTTTCTTTCTTTCTTTCCCGTCTGAACGACTTGCCTTGGAAACACGTAGGCGCATGGCAGAAGCTGCAACACCATACAATGAAATTTTAAAGACGCACTTGGACATTGTTTTGAGCCGTCGTGGTTACTTCGTCAAGAGTAGTATTTACGCCAACGTACAACTACAATGGAAAATTGTCGGAGTTCATTCGCACCTTTTGGCGAATTAAAATTAGCACTTTCTATAAAGTTCACGACATCAGGTGAGTTTATTCATTTAGTTGGCGGGCGCGCACGCAGCGGAGAAGAAATGAAGAGCCATGTAGTGGGCAATGGAATGAAAAATGGTAGCCGTAAGACTAAGAAACAGAAAGAGAGTAGAGTGGAACAGAGAACGAACAGAGGTAACTGATCTCCTTCTTGCCATTAAAAGGGCCCTGCAACACTTTTTCAGCATGGTCAGAAAACATTGCCGTTCGGTTGCCGAGGCTCCTGAGAACATGTGATCCAAATATTATAGAGCAACACGCAGCCTGGACTTAACAAATAATTCTCAAAGTCAGCTAAAAACCGCTCCCTCTTATCTCCACAAATGATGTCATATACTCAAATGATCGCGTCATATACCCAAATTCACGGCCATTGGCTGATTTGAGCATCGTGAGCTGCATAGTTACGGCGGCCGCCGCGAGAGGCCGCTACTTGCCCGCGCGCGCGTTCACACTGAAAGTAAGGTGCACGTTCGAAGAAGAAAAATTGGCCGCGTATCTGCGTGCTTCGCTGCAAATGTCGTCTAAAGACGATAGAAGAGGCGCTGCGTGAGATATGGACGCCATTTGGCAATACGTCGGCAAACATGAGTGCTGTGTTGCGGGCTGGTAGTCCCGGCGCAGCAGCAGGCGAAGACCGGCGGTGACCAACGCGACCGGCGCGGACGCCAGCCAGCCCGAACACGCGGCTTGGCGCGAAGCGCCGAAGCAGAAGAAACGTCCGCACTCAAGAAGTACTCTCCACACACGATTTTATTTACACGTCGCCTGGGTAAAACAGGAATGCCTGAGCGGCGCCCCATGGCATTCGTACAGTGCAATACTGAACCGAAACCGAAACACAACAATGAGCTCGTGCAGAGGGCACGGAGGAAGGCAATTTTCAGCGCAGTCGCATTTTCAGCGCATGTTAAGAACTAGGGCTCTCTAGAATACGTATCTATGTATTTCTATTAAAGGAAACACCACCTAATACTTACCCTAGTGATGTTTGCGCCTCAGCTATGCTTAATGTTTGCTTTTTGATCAATAATGTACACAAGTATGAAACTAGTCAGCCGTTCAAGATGGCTGGCCCTTGGGCAAGTGGTTCAACTTTGGCCGTGTGGCTGAATCGAGTGACGTGCCCACACACAGGAAGACAGACAGACAGACCAAAATTTCTGCGTTTAAGTTCCCCAAGAAAGACTATCGTCTTAAAAAAAAAATCACTGCATATCTGGGCGAAGCTGCGGAGGTTCATCGGTAAACCGTGAATCTTCCGTGAATTCTGCCCAGTACATCATCACCGACGTGAGATCGGGCGCGTTTATACTAAAGGTTCGATGAGTTATGACGACTTGCAGCTCACTTTAATTTTACATGTACGCTGTGAATTTTCATTGTTTAGAAAACCACTGCTTTAGAAAACATCTGGAAACATCTGGCGTTCTTTCGTTTTGCTTTTATAAAACATCTGGCGTCTTTCGTTGGTTTATTTCATCAATCAACGGCGTTTTGAACAAATTTTATTGTTTTAATCACGCACAGGAGAAATCTCACCAAGGCACTACCTTGGAGGTAAACAATGGCTGCTAATGGGAATGAGAGACAGAAGAAGTCGGCTTTTAGCTAACACTTACACTTCTACTTCTACTAACGTTTCCTACTGGAACGTGCCAATGGCTGCTAATGCTGAATGAGAGACAGAAGAATTCGGCTTTTTAGTTAACGCGCACGCTGCGAATTTTTATTGTTCAAACAACGCACAGGAAAAATCTCCACACGGCACCACCTTGGAGGTCAAGATCTGGTGCTAGCGTTACGACTGGTTACGCACTACTACGACTACGAGGGACGAACGGGTGCCGCCTTAAGGAGCTTCGCCCCTAAAAGAAGTGCTGAAGGTCATGACGCGTGCGTGACGTAACTTCTTTCCCGCGTGCCATCCCTCCCTGCTTAACATCCAGCGCGCTCGTCGGGACGAGCGAATAGACAAAGCAATTACAGCGTGCGACAAATCTCTAACTCTGCTCGTACTTGATGGATTCAAAAAATTTTTGCGGCGGTCGACTCGCGAGGTAATGAACTCTTTGAGTAAAGTCATTCGATAGTTTCTTGGAAAAGTGTTGCAGGGCCCCTTCAAAGGGCCCCTCATCATCTTCTGAAAATGAAAGAAAACGAGCGCAATATTCTCTCCTGGCGTTTCTTGTCTTTCTGGCGCACTTCGTGACGCAGAACAGCGATTCCCGTGACGTCTTTATAGTACATACTCTCGATTGGTCCATATACGCGAAATATCCGATATTAATTGTCCCCTGCACTGCTTTGCAATGCAGCCGCCCATCCGTTCTTCCTTGCCTCGCATGACTATCGTGCACGATCAACTGATTTCACATCATTTTCTGTGTTTGCGACTGCGCAAAAGGAGATAACAGCGTGTAGCCGTCAAGCGGGAAATCTTGATAGGGCCAACGCTCAGTGCTGACATGGTACATGTGCTTTTAAGAAAAAAGTGGAGAGGGGGAGATATGGCCTGTAGGCAGGGTAGCGAAGGCGAGGAGGAAACCGCTCCCTCGTCCTTGAACGGGGGTTGATGAGGAGCCCCTTTAAGAGAAAAAATTGTGGAGCCTTTGCCCTATCGTGAAAATGGGTGCAAGCGAAGCTTTGCGGCTGCGTGCCTGACGTACTACTTTCTCTTTCTTTCTCTCTTTCTTTCTGTCTTCTTTCTTTCTTTCTCTCTTTCCTTCTTCTTTCTTCCTTCTTTCTTTCTTTCTTTCTTACTTCCTTTCTTTCTTCTCTCTTTCTTTCTTTCGTTCTTTCTTCCTTTCTTTCTTCTCTCTTCTTTCTTTCTTTCTTTATTCTTTCGTCTCCATTTCTTTCTTTCTTTCTTTCATCTCTTTTTCTTTCTTTCTTCTTCCTTTCGTTCTTTCTTTCTTCTTTCTCTCTTCTTTGTTTCTTTCTTTTCTCTTTCTTCTTTCTTTCTTACTTTCGTTCTTTCTTTCTTCCTTTCTTCTCTCTTTCTTCTTTCTTTCTTTCTTCTTTCTTGCTTCTTTCTTTTTATCTTTCTTTCGCATTGCTCAGTGTTCTCTCCTAACTGTTTCCTTCATCCATGGCGAGAATTGGACCTTCATCCACGTGCCTAGCAACGCAACACTTCATTGCAACAGGCAACAACGACGGTCATGTATTCATATACAGAAGACAATGAAATGTGGCAACGTGATATTACAAATGACTTCGATAAAAGATCACATTGCCTAATCAGAAACGGCTGACCACCGACAAGCCCAGTTATCGAGAGAGCATCAATTACTGGAAAAATGGCGCATACAAAAATCCACGTGAACGACTGACCTTCGAGGGCCCAATTTCTGTACGCTCGCCGGCGCCGGGCTATTCGCGTACGACGCCGCCACTGAAATGCGCGATTTATAAAAGCCTCGCTTAAAGAAAGGGCCTCAGCGGGATATGCAGTGCGCAGGAAAAATAACCGGTACATAGTTCGCGCAGTGGAATGGACGCCAAGGCATGGGAATGCAGGCGAGGACGGGAGAAGGTTAGATGGAGTAACGAAATGAGGAAGTTCGTAGGCATAAACGGAAATCTGCTTGCAGCAAAACGTCAAGTTGGGCCAGTTGGTTGGGATTCATTTTTTCCCTCGGTTATAGCGCAGCACGCACAAGGACAATAGAAGGAAAACGGACAACACGGCGCTGACACGCAACTGATCTGCTTGCGCAAGTCAGGGTGAAGTGGAGGTCAAAAGGGGAGGACTTCTTCCTAGACAGCACATGAACAATGGGCTGGTAATGACGATGACGTGCACGCAAATGGATGTTCGTAGAACGATGTAAACAATGAAACTCACAGGCTCCCTTGTACGTGCACTCGCCTAAGACGACTCGAAGGCGAAAGACAAGCTCTTTTTCCTCTCAGTCGACGTATCGATCCTTCCCCCCCCCCCCCTCCGAAAGCTCTCTGCACCTAACGTGGTTTTGCACTTCCTCCACCCGCCACGGTGGTCACGTGGTTATGGTGCTAGACTGCTGTCCCGCAGGTCGCGGGATCGAATCCCGGCCGCGGCGGCCGCATTTTCAGTGGGAGCGAAAATGATCCAGGCCCGTATGCTTAGATTTGGGTGCTTGTTAAGGAATCCCAGGTGGTCTAAATATGCGGAGCCCTCACTGCAGCGTCTCTTAGTCCGTGTTTTTGGGACGTTGAACCCCAAAAAAAAGTATATATTAGATATATATATATAATATATATTATATATATATATATATATATATATATATATATATATATATATACACACACACACACAACTTACCTCACAATGATATCGTAATTTCGGCACGTAAACTTTTGTTGTTACATTAGAGCCGTACGCTGTGTGGGGGGGCCTGGAGAGCGGCCCTTCAAATCCGGAATAATGAACAACTTTAATATAATTGTTGGAATTTAACGTCCCCCACGATCTGATTATGAGGGACGCCGTAGTGGAGGGCTCCGGAAATTTTGACCACATGGGGTTCTTTAACGCGCCCCTAAATTTAAGCACAGTGGCCTGCAGCATTTTCACCTCCATCGAAAATGCGGTCGCCGCGGCCGGGATTCGATACCGCGACATTCGGGGCAGCAGTCGAGCTAAGCGGCGATTCATTTTTTTGTCCTCAGGTTTGCTGTCTCATTAAGTCGTTTTTGTCGTGGTTCTCGATGCTTTTGCTGTTGTAAGCAACCGTGACTCGTAATTCAGTCATCACCAGGGTGTCGGAACGAAATGTTTTTCGTTTCGGTTTTAGTTTCGTTCCACTGCAAAAAGTTCCGTTCCGTTTCTGTTCCGGGTCGAAAAAAAAAAGTGTTCCCCAACGGTTCGTAACGGTTTTTTTTGTATGCAAAAATTTGAAGTAAAGGTAATCATAAAAAACATTGGATTTGTGATGTAGTTACTTGCCCTCCTCTTAACAAAGTAGGACAAGGGTAAAACACGTTCTTCAGAGGAGCGGAAGTAACTGTACCATGAATTCCTACCAACTAGCACAAACCAGTACTAATTTCAAAGACAATGTATTTATTTTCTGAAAAGACAAATACGAATTTTTTAGTGGGCTCAATGCTTTGTGTCAAGGGAGTGAGCACGATCTCAGAAGCAGCACGTCATTCAGTGTAATCTCTGATGTGCGAGACCGCTGTTCTGATAAAAAGATAGTAAGGCCTGCGCGGAACACGCAGCACAGTCACAGCGAAAGCTGGAAGAGCAGACTTTGTAGAGCCCATTGTAGAGTCTCTTGGGGAAACTAATACAAGTAGACATGCAAGGTGCCTATTACGCAATAAATCATCGCAATTTTTCTGAAGTAGCGAAGTTCCCACTATGCCATTTTTCGGCATTCTTCGGAGAGTCGTGGTACCCGCTACACATCTGTAAGGCATTATGTGCACTTTGTGCTGTGGCTATGATGAAGTATTATGGCTGGGCACTTTGCAGTGGGTGGGAAGCAGTGTTGCGGAATGGGCGCCTCCATTCCATTCCACTTCCATTCCAGGGAATTAGAACTTGCCGCAATTCAATTCCTTTCCATTCCTCGGAATGAAAAAACTTAGCCCATTCGGACTCTGGGAATGGCCGGGCAGCTCAGTTCCAGTCCAGTAATTCCTCAGCGTAGGAAAGGCATCTTGATAGTTTTATTGAGTGAAGAATGAACGTCCCATAAAGCTGATGTCATCACACGCATTAAGAACTACAAAAGTACGCAAAACACGTTACCCAGGTCGAGGGATAGTAGCTTGGGGACATATCTCGTGCAGTACAACCACCCTACTAATTTCCATAGGGGCAGTTCTCCCGCTATCTATAGTATTTGTATGGTCAGCGTGTTTGAACAAATGGCGGTGTTTTAATAATTTTTAAGCTTAAATGTGTTAATGCGAAAATGACGACATAGCGTATTTTTTTGCTGACAAAAGTAGTATTCAAGAAGACTAAGCAGTTTTGCCACGCGTCTGGAACGGGGGAATGTGGAGAAAACTAAGATTTGGTTAATGGGGAAGAAAAGCCTCTAGATCTGCTGTTATTAGTGGGAACAGCGCACCGCTCGGGCACCTTGTGCCTTTTCATCGAATACGGAACGCTGGGTCGCACTACTAGTCAGCACTCACTCTTGTCAAGCGCGCCTCGCAAGCATCGATGGGGTGAGGAGAACTTTCTGTGTTCGCCTGTGCGCAGGTATGCAATGTCTTCCTTGTCGCGAAGGTTATTTACATGTGTCAGGTACTAAACTGCTCGTGAGATAAAGATCAGGCTGTGCATATAGTATCTGCCACATTCGTGTGGGGGTATCAATGGGAATCAACGCGCAGAAATAATTTGTTTTCTCCCTTCTGTATCTACTGGGATAATGCATTTGTTTGTACACTAACTTATGCCTCGGCTTGCAGTAGGCGCGTTGCTTACAAATGTACAGTGCTTGTAATTAGCCAAGCCTTTTTAAAAATACTGCTTTATTGTTAATTTCGAGGCTTTGACTTACTAATATTTGAAGTTTGAAAACAGGGCGTAGACGAAAATGTGCTATATTTTCGGAAAAAAAAAATACTTAATTCCATTCTCATTCCATTCCTCCATGAGTTGTCCCCATTCCATTCCGGGGTCGCGAAAATATGGAATGATTCCAGAGGCATTCCAATTCTAGTGAGGCAAGTTCGCAACACTGGTGGGAAGCATTAAAGCACACACTCCTTGCGCTATTAGCATTGTCTGATGGCTGAATGTTATTTTCATCTTCTGTCACACTATATTACATATGTTAACGCGATTCCTTGCCCTACATGACGCCTGTATAGAGTGTTTTTGTGAAGGAGTTACGAACACCAGAGTGGCACTCTGGTGGAAGACCCGACTGCCACACAGAGGGCGTGGGTTAAAATCCCATCCGATCCTAGAAGTTTGTTTCTCATTTATTTTTTTTCTTATATCACGCGATAGCGGTCACGGACACCGGCGGCGGCGGACAACTATGGTGCCAAAGTCAGCTGTTGTGATCTCATAACAGCTTTCGCTGTGACAAACTTCAGCGCCGACAATCCCCTCTCCACTTTGGCCTGCGTGACAGGCGCGCGAAAGTTCACTTGCGTTAATATAAACATCTCTGGTTGACACTGTTATCGTTTTTCGCACAATTTCAACATTGCCTTGTAATTCCTGCTGAGGTACGCGCTAATAGTGTATCCTGAGATATGCATAACTGCTCACGTTACATGAGCTCAGTTGTTCCGGATTGCGAAGTTTTTTCGTGAACCGAAAAACGATTGAAAAAATTTAGGTTTCACTCCAGAACGAAATAATAAAGTTTCGGTTACGTTTTCGTTCCGGTCGCAAATATCGTTTTTTCTTTCGTTTTTCGTTTTCGTTCCGACACCCGGGTCATCCCAAAACAAACCTTATGTTTCCTTTACAGGTAAAGGGCGGCACAATCTGCCTCAACACCGAAGAGTGTGGCGTGGGCAAGTGCTGCCTCCGGCGGGGTAAGGATCCCCGACGCAAGTGCAGACGCTATCAGCGCATTGGTCAGCGCTGCACCGACGATCAGATGATGGGCGGCTACTACCAAAACTACTGTCCCTGCACAGGCACTGTACGTTGGCTCCTTTCTTATGCCTGTACGTTATTTCCGTCAATGGCAAGGGTCGGCATGTTATGCAGGGTGTTTCAAGAAAGGTGTACAAAATACTCAAAAAATCAGGAAAAGGCGACATTTGCTCGCTGTTTTCACAATTGCTTTTTCTGTAGAGGCAGGCATCTTAAGATGGTTAAAGACATAATTTGGAACAGAAAGTAAGAAGGTAAATTAATCAACTTCTTAATTAGTGGAGTTAGATGGTTATGTCGAAATGGAGAATTGAAGCTCTTCATGCGGAAACCATGCTTGAGATATAGAAAAATCAGCCTCCAGTAATTATAGTCGCGTAATGAAATTCAACCAAATTCAACGGCGAAACCGAACCTGAAGCACCGATGAGCGCGACAAGCAGACAGCCAGAATGACGTCACTGTTCAAGACAATGATTACGGAGATTTAGTTCTTCCGCGTTCGTTAACGCATGTGCGCCATGCGTGCTATTAACTGCAAACGAGGCCCGCACAGCCACACAATGAAGTCTGTCGACAGCTGACATAACGACGCTCACTCATTCTGGACGTCTCAGAAGAATATGGCAGTTGCGCTCTTCCACGTTTCAGTATCGGTATCGCCGCTGAATTAGGTTGAATTTGATTACTTCGTATTTATTACTAGAGGCCGCTTTTTTCGAAATCCCAAAGCTGCAACGGGTTTTTCGCATGAAGGACTTCAATTCTCCCATTTGATATAACCGACTAACTCCACTAATTAAAAAGTTCGCGAACTTAACATTCTTAATTACTGTTCCAAATGACGTCTTTAGCCATCTTAAGATGCCTGCGGCTACAGAAGAAGAAATTGTGAAGACGTCGAACAAATATCTCATTTCCTTAATTTTCGAGGACTTTGGCCACATTTATTTAAGCACCCGGTACACTCACTTAATTCTGCCGGCGGCCTACACGTTCCCAATCAGAAACATCGGTAGTTAGCAAGGAAATCAGAGGAAAAAGAGGAATAACGGAAAATCACAGACAGTTCCACCCCAAGTTAAAGCTGCACGAACTGCCCTGGTGTTTCTCTGTACTTTTCTGTTCTTCCTGTGCTATTATGTGATATTTTGTCCTTTTCTGTTCTTGTGATTATCCGATTCGTTTTGTGGTTATCCGTTTTCTTTTCTATCGTCTCCTTTTCACTGTTTTCATACTGTTCGCTGCTCCGAGCTCGGTGAGTCTAACTCCCGGCGCTGGCGTTTCGCCTCGCCTTCTCTCTTCCCTAAGTGTGTGTCTAACTCCCGACGCTGTCGCTTCGCTGGCTCGAACAGACTAATTAGTCCTTCGGCGATGCTGGCGTTCACGGGCAAGCAATCACAAGCGTTCCAAACGTGCATTCTGCTCGGCTTATGTGTATAAAACGTGGGACCTGCGCGACGCCAACGCGGGGTGTCAGGCTATGACAGGACGATTCCTTAAACTGCTGCGCAGTTAAAAATATGTTAGGTGTAGTACTAAGAAGCAGAAAGACAGCAGTCCCGTTTAATAAACAGGCGCAGCTGATGCCTATACGTTAAGAGGGAAAATTTTGAGGCAGTACCAACTTGGGTAATCGTTTTCTACACAAGCTCGAAAGCCTTCATTAAATTGAGATTGCGTGTTGCTGTAAATTTGAGATTGAGCGTTGCTGTAAAAGCGAATAGCTTAAGCTAACCAAGCTTAACAGTCAGAGCAGATGCTTTTGTACATTGACAGTTCGTAACTAAACTCAAAAGGTGCAAACCAGACACGGACGAAAAAGGTACAGCGCACATATAATACAAATGAAGAATTATGCCTGAGGAGCAAGTGTTAATACACAAAGAAAAAAGGCACGTAACATATACGTGTGTGTTATGTACCCATTCCGTCCGCGTCTCTTTCGCGCCTAGCGCTTACTTATACAACGCATAGAACAAGTTGAATTAATTGTGGAAACTCGTCTGCCATCGCAGCCATTGCACGGTGGTTGGTCACGTCCTGAAGTGCGTCAAGAAGCAACCGATACACCGACCAGGTCCTCGAGGTCCTCGACCGGCGACTCCGCCGCAGGAGGAAAAAGAGAGCAAGGAGAGCGAGGAGATATCGAACCGCCCAGGGGCGCCGCCCAGAACCCAACCTTCAACCAGACCAAGCTCGAGTTTCCGGAAATACCGGAGTTCTTCAAGACCTTCGGCACCTCGGAATCGTCACTGTTTCCAAACGAAGGAGGAGGAGAAGGTGAAGGAGAAGAGGGTGGAGAGGAGGGTGAAGAAGAGGGTGAAGAGGCGGGAAGCACGGCGACGAACTGCCCGAAGACATCACGCACAGGGTCAACCACTGCCCGAAGAGCCGCCAGAAGAGGTCCACCGAGAATGAGGGGGCCCCCACTGTAACCGAAAACCGAGCCCTGCTCAGGTTCGCATAGTCCAGCGCTTAGCGGTTGGCCGTCGGCTACTCTGCCCGGTAAATCATGGACCCGCGTGCTAGTCCACAGGAAGGACTTCCCGGGGCAAACAATGTGCCTAATTTGCCACCGTCTCCGCTGCAGCCTGCTGGCAGCGATTCGCGTTAGCAAGGATTACTTCGTCATCTAGGGGATGACCTGGAATCATCGCATCGGGCGCGTATCCAAGGAACCTTTCCGCAGGTTCCCTGCAGCAGCCGCCCGATGTCTCGGATAAGCACAAACTTCTAAGCTGTCTACTCGTTTGGGAAAATCTAGGTACAAAATAGCCTGGGCCTGAGGCCAGATTTCGCTTCATAAGCCCACACACTCTACCGTACGTCCCCGAAGTTTTTTTTTTAGGGTCTTTCAGATCCCTCTCTGCAGGCCATGCGTTGGTCCTTCATGAAGCAACAAAAAAAAACAGATTACGCGAAAATAACGCGAAGACGCGCGCTTCGTCGCCAACGTTGTCAGAAGCAACGAAAAATGACTTTAGGCTACAATGAAGATTAAAGGGACACTAAATAGAAACAATGAATTGGTTTAGATTGATAAAGTGTGCTCGGAGAACTCGTGTAGTTTATTTCACCAGTTATAGGTTTATGATTAGAGTAGAAAACTAACGTTCAAAGTTTCATTTTTAAATTTCGCGCCGAACCTTGTAAGTTCGTGATGTAAAAGATTTCAAACAGCATTTAACGTATTTTTTGGCTCCACTGGCTCCGACGAAATTTCCACAAACTCGTTGTATGAGGTCCTCTGGCCCCCTCAGAGGACAATGTACTTCGATTTACCGATTAGGAACTACGTAGCCCAAGCAGTGCGCAGTCAAAAATATGTGACGTCATGGCAAATGGCGCGGGAATTTCCAAGGTGGCGTCGCCACCCTGTATTCTTTTTGCGCCTTCTCTCGCTTATTAAGCGTCTTCTCGCAGCAAGCGTGGATGCCTTGGTATCGTGGAAGACTACCAATGCGAGAAAAAATCGTTTTGGTCTTTAGTGTCCCTTAAGGGGTCAGCGTCATGTACCGGCGATGTCCTGGCGCAGGTTCAAATTCACACGCGCCCATTTCCCCCCCCCCGGAGTTTGCAGCCTTGTGGAAGTAATGACAAGTGAACACAATATGCAGTGTTAAAAGCGGGAAATATATACAGTTTATTTGCATCCGTTTCTGTACAACATGCGCAAGATTTCCTTGCTTTTTCAACTTGAGACACGCTGAATAAAAGAAAAACTTATCACATGGTTATCTCGCCGAATCAAAACATTTCAAGAGTGCGTTGTGTGCACGAAAACATCTCATATGTGTGGCTTCGGAAAGATGTCAGCATGTACAGCCATCAATCAATCTACACAAGTGCATAGAAAGGTGTTTATTGCAACTAAATGAAGTTTCACCTAAGATCGATTTGGGCTCGATTTGACGTCAATCAAAGAGGCCCAGTTGCCTTTCAATAACGCTAATAAAATCCCCGAGGCGGGCGTGCAGTTACTTGAATAAACCTAGATATTGTTGTGCTAAAAGTACCATTTTTTTTAACTACAAGGCGGAGTGTATGCTTACTTTGGAGGGTACAGAGCATCGAAATCGTGTATTGCTATCTCTTTAGGGACGGTCCTTGCGTAATGCATCGTTTTGCAGCCACACTTAGCTGCCATTATTTGCAAAACACCTTCACCGGGTATTTTTCCTTTGTTGCTCAGTTTGTGCATATAGTGGACGTATTCTATTCTTCCCACAAGGCCAACGATCCCACGAGTTCAAGGAAAAATAGTTCCTCAGAAAGCGTACTGCTATGTGAATTGTCTAGACATCACAGTATCTTCTTCACGCACACCTCGCTATCTCTTTGATCGGCCGTAGATATCGGAAGCTGTTGACCTTCCGATCACGATGGTATCCTGGCTGTGTACCAATTGGCGATATCCTGAAGAACCTGTTGCGCCATTTCGTCGGGTTCAGTGAGTAGGCTATGGTAGCAGTCCTTGTAGACCTGTAACAAGAGAAAAGTTGCAATGTGGGTTTGTTTGAAGTTGCATCGTTTTTGATGCAGCGCGAAACGACGCACGGCACCAGAAGGCACACAAGGACGCCACACAGCGGTTTAAGGACACCATAACAAGGACACCAGGGACTCAACTAAGGGACACCACACCAGCAACAAGCATAGGTCAGCAACGTGACTCGCTCAGATTCACTCACCTGGCGCTCCTTGGACCATCAATGGTCATTGCACATTAAACAACATATAGCATTCAGATCGAGCCGTGAGTGAGTGAGTGCTATTGAGGAAAATTTTGAAGAGTCCGAGTGAGCCTTAAGCGCAAAATATATTCTCTAAGTGACCATATTTTTTTGCAACCTATGGCAACAAGACAGCCTTTGCTATAACGTTAGCGGAGAAAGCTTTATTTGATCCTGAAGTTAACAAATTAACTTAGGTGTGATAACCATCGAAATATGAAGATTATAGCACTGAATGTTACACTGAAAATCTGAAGTGCAATAATTCGCTTTAGTACAAGCGACAGGGATCAATGCAATGAATAATTGTTGGGGTTTTACGTCCCGAAGCCCCGATATTGATGTGAGGGATGCCGCTTGTGGAGGGCTGCGGAAATTCGACTACATGCTGTTCTTTAACGCACATCGTAAGTCGAACTACACGGCCTCAAGCCCTTCGCCTCCACCGAAGCGCGGCCGCCGCGGCCTTCGGGTTAGTGGTCGAACACCATAAACACTAGACCACCGCGGGGCGGGTTTGGCCCTACAATAAGGTAACCGTGCAAAACTGGCGTCCCATGTTTGCTTGCCTTATCTTCTCTTAGAATGAATCCTTACCCAAATAGCCTCGCTTTGTCGTTGTACCTACAAGCTCCTTCAGTTTACTGTTTTAAACACAGGACGTTGCCTTAACAACTCGCTTGATCTAGAGCACTGATCAGCGCATTTAGATAAAACAGCGCACCCGTGCTATGGAACAAAGGAAGGTTACAGGTTGAATGGAAGAGTGATATGGCGATGGCACCACATTATTTCCTTCATTTTACGTCGTTGCTACTACACTGCATGTTAAAGACAATGAATACAACCGACCAATGACAATTGTCCTGTTGGGTCATTTGGCTGTGTCCAAAAAAAAAACGAGCCCCTCGAAAAAATTTCACTTCGTTCATGAGCACACTCATGGGTGTACTACAAGCGGCTCTAGCTTCAACTCTGCATTATCTCGCGTAGAATTCGAACGCGCGTTAGCTTGCAGCGGTAGTGTTTTAGACCTTGAAGCAGGAGTTTCGGGAACTTTTGGTTAGAACAGTGCTTTTTAAGCAATTTGCATGATGTGTTCAGCGCACACCTTGAAGCTCTTGGTCCTTAGTGAGCGCCTTCTGTAGAAATCTTCGGACCCTCCAATGTCGCAGAGCTTGTCAGCGGAGCCGTGCTGAATGAAGAAAGGCGTGTCGATCGAGTCGACCTTAGCTGGAGGTCCTGAGAAAAAGAAAATGGAGTTGAGGTTAATCCAAGGTCGGACTTGGTGTGTAGAGGAAGGAGACAAGAAAGGCAGAAGGTAGGGGGTATCGACTATAGTCTGTTACAACTGAATGATAAATACCAGCTCCGCCCCGGAACTGCGCCTCGCTTGCCAATGACCTGTCAACAGGGTGAAGGCTGGTTTCTTTTCAAGCCATTAGTAGTCAGGTAATGGAATACCACGCACTTGAGATAAAAGTCATTCTACCTAAAGTGTTCCCTTTCCCACTGACAAAACGCCCGATACTCCCACTGACCCAAAAGCCCGCGATACGCCCACTGACAAAATCCCGATATCCCACTGACCAAATCTCCGACTATACCCCCTGACCAAAAGCAGATACTCCCCTGACAAATCCGA